>NW_016828873.1:220148-290514 GCF_001698545.2 Rhinopithecus bieti | reverse complement strand
GCAGAAGGAGCCCGGGCAGACAGACGTCCAGATCCTACGTGTGTCGCTTCGGCAGAAGGAGCCCGGGCAGACAGACGTCCAGATCCTACGTGTGTCGCTTCGGCAGAAGGAGCCCGGGCAGACAGACGTCCAGATCCTACGTGTGTCGCTTCGGCAGAAGGAGCCCGGGCAGACAGACGTCCAGATCCTACGTGTGTCGCTTCGGCAGAAGGAGCCCGGGCAGACAGACGTCCAGATCCTACGTGTGTCGCTTCGGCAGAAGGAGCCCGGGCAGACAGACGTCCAGATCCTACGTGTGTCGCTTCGGCAGAAGGAGCCCGGGCAGACAGACGTCCAGATCCTACGTGTGTCGCTTCGGCAGAAGGAGCCCGGGCAGACAGACGTCCAGATCCTACGTGTGTCGCTTCGGCAGAAGGAGCCCGGGCAGACAGACGTCCAGATCCTACGTGTGTCGCTTCGGCAGAAGGAGCCCGGGCAGACAGACGTCCAGATCCTACGTGTGTCGCTTCGGCAGAAGGAGCCCGGGCAGACAGACGTCCAGATCCTACGTGTGTCGCTTCGGCAGAAGGAGCCCGGGCAGACAGACGTCCAGATCCTACGTGTGTCGCTTCGGCAGAAGGAGCCCGGGCAGACAGACGTCCAGATCCTACGTGTGTCGCTTTGGCAGAAGGAGCCCGGGCAGACAGACGTCCAGATCCTACGTGTGTCACTTCGGCAGAAGGAGCCTGGGCAGACAGACGTCCAGATCCTAAGTGTGTCACTTCATAGCTTTGGAATCTTGGGCAGTTTAGTTTTCCTGTCTGTGAAACTCAATTTCTTACCTATAAAACAGTGATAATGCCAGTCTTTCTGGCTTGTCAATAAAGACAATGAGAGATGTATGTGAAGGTGCCTAGGGTGTGCCATGACTGCTAATATGGATGACTTTATGTGGTGCTAAGTTTTGGAAGGATGATTGTTGATGAAAAGTGAGTATCAGCCAGGTGCGGTGGCTCACACCTGTAATCCCAACACTTTGGGAGGCTGAGGCGGGTGGATCACCAGGTCAGGAGTTTGAGACCAACCTGGCCAACATGGTGAAACCTCGTCTCTACTAAAAATACAAAAATTAGCCGGGTGTGGTGGCGGGCTCCTGTAATGCCAGCTACTTGGATAGCTGAGACAGGAGAATCACTGGAACCCGGGAGGCAGACATTGCAGTGAGCCAAGATCATGCCACTGCACTCCAGCCTGGGCAACAAAGAGCGAAACTTCGTCTCAAAAAAAAAAAAAGAAAAAAGAAAAAGAAAAGAAAAGTGAATATCGATTATTCTGGTCATTATTGTTTGGAAGTCTGATTCCTGGAGGTTAAGGAAATGTTTAAAGTATCTGCTGAGAGAGCTAAGCACTCCTAGGCTTTTATCTATATTCAGGAGATGGCAGATGGCACTCTACTGTCTTCAAGAAGCTTACAGACTAGAGGTGCGAGTCTGGGCTATAATCATTGGCTGTTGGAATTGGGAATATAAGAACTCTTGGAATAACTAGAGTTGCTGAAGAAAGAGCTGTGGCCAGAGCAGTTAGAAGAGGGGTGATCAGACCAGCAGTCTCTTTCTTTCCAAGCCTGAGATCAGCTGTGGAAGACTCAGAGCTGACGTGAAGCCTGGGGATGGCCCAGTCTTACTCTCTTGTTTTATGCATGAAAAACAGAGTCCTAGAAAGGCAACATGGATTGCCCGAGATTATGTGGCTGATTCAGGTTATATCCAGGACTAGAATTTTGGAATTCTTCCTCCCAGGTTATATATTTTTTTCATCACACTGAACTTTGCTCTAACTCATTCTCCTTTTATGCCTCTTCCTTCTTTAGTTTTCCTTCTCCATTGTCCATGTAGCAGAACTCTATGGAAGGCCACCCTGGTCTTAGTCTGACATGTAGGGAGAGCTCTCTCCGTTGCTGAATTTCTCCATTGGTGGAAACTGCAGAGCTGTGGAAATGAGCAGTACCAGCAGCCAGCAGGCAGGCCGCGGAAAGGGGCCGCGAGGGAGCTTTGGACACCAGTACTTGACAGGGATGTTTAGAACCTGGAGAGCTTCCAAAGGAGAGCAATGAAAACAGTGGGTGGGGGTGAGAAGGAAGAACTCTTAGGAAAGATAAAAGGGTTTCAGATTATTTATCTTGGAGAAGAGAAGGCTGAGAGTGGCTTTGAAAAGGAGTTTCAGATATAAGACCAGCTGTACTACATCTTCCCTGAGGATAGACTAAGAAATTAGCTAACAGCAGCAATTAGGCTACAGAGCTTTTCCAATTTAGCTGCCTCTTAGAGACTTCCAGAGAGCTTTTGAAAAAATCTCAATGTTCAAGCTTCACCTCAGAACAATGAAATCAGAATCTTCTCTTCAGGAGTGGGCGTTAAACATCGGTAATTTCTTTAATGTTTCCCGGGGTAGCCAACATGGATTTCTGATTCAGAAAATTTTAAATTTTAATCTTATGGAATAATTGGGAGGAAAATTGCCCAATGATGTCAAACTATGCTAGGAAAAAAAAATGTATTTTTTTAAATGGAGGGAATGGGGGTAAGATATAACAAGAGTGGGAAAGGTGGGATTGGGCTTAGTGTGAAGGAGGAGAATATAGGTAAGGGGGTGAAAACCCATGGCCAAGGCCTTGAGAACAGGTACAGGTGCCTTCCTCCCACTACAGTCACCACTTTCTGTTACGTCAGTTCACTTCTCCGAGTGTGTGTGGCCATGATGGCTGAAAAAGAGAAAAGAAGCCCTGACAGCTGGGAATTGGACTGACACCGTCGATTAGGCTTTATGTTGCTAGGAGCTGCTCTGGTGTTCCTTCTCACGTGTCAATGTCAGGCAAGGCCACTCTGTGATCATGGTGGATCCAGACACAAATAAGATCACTCTATGATGACGTCTGAACAAAGACAACAACGTAAACATTTTCCAACCCACACAAATGATCAAACATCTTATGCTGCCTAACACAAGTGACTGTTCCTTCCTTACCTATCACAGCTTTTCGCTTCACTTCATTTTTCCTGCTTTCTAGGTAAAATCCATTAAGAAACCCAATTGTAAAATTACTCCTCCTTCCTCACAGCATCCAATCCAAAGCAAAGCCCTGCTTCCTGAAGCCTCCTCAAAATCACCTAATACAAATTCATCCAATAACAAGTCCTCAGTGACACCCTCTGACTGAGACACCTCACAGTTTACATTGTGTGCACTCTTCCTTGTTGCCATGAGTAACGAACCCAACTTGTTTAACTGTAGGTGTGTTCCTCATGGTCTTTGGCTCACGGGCATTGACACCACACAGTTTGAGCAGGCCCTGTCTGTTTCTTCTTGTTTGGGGAAACCAGGACACATGAGAGCTGTCCTGTTTCCCAGTCATGGGAAACCAGTTGCGTTTCCCTTCTGGGTTCCCTCTCTCTCTCTGGGCTGAGACATGAGAGATGAGATTCCAGCCACACTGCATTCCACATCAGTCAGCCGCATGACCAGTGCATCAATAGATTTTGTTCCTCACAAATAACGTCCTGCAGTGGTGTTTAAAAATGTTTAGGATAAAAGACTGTCCAGAGATTGAAGTTGCTTTTTTTAAATGTTGCCACTCTGCCCTCATCCCTCACCACAGCTTGATGGTGTCAGGGTGTCTCCATTCCCTCAGAACCCCTGCTCACTAACTGTTCATCAAGAACTTCCCACTGAGACTAGTTACATAAGGGTTGCAAACTCTGTGTACTCTGAGAGTCGGACAAGAAATCAGGGAAACAGGGATTGGAAGAAACAGGATGAAACTGGAAAAAAACGGCAACTACTTTTCTAGAGTTAAAGACAAAAGGTATGATTTAACTTAATAGGGAGGGCAGAGTAGTAGAATTGTGGAACACATTGGGATGGGAAGAGAGCCTTCTGATTAGATTTTTTAAGTATTCTTCAGGTCTGATGAGATTTTCAGTGAAAGCAACATTTTTCTTGTCATTTTCATTGTTCACGTCTTTCCTGAGAAAGTTATATTTAATCCCATGGGCCAGCAATAGCGAAAATAAGCAGTACTAGAGTTGTGCTTTTAGTGTTTTCTTGTCTTTTTTCCTCCACCTCTAGACTTAAAGTATAGAGAACATGGTAGCTATAAATAAATAATGCACTTTAGAATTCTACAAACCTGGGTTCAAATCCTGGGTCTACCATTTACTAGTTATGTGGCCTAGCAAGTAATTATCTTTAAGTCTTTGTTTTCCTATCTTTAAAATGATCTTGTCAGTAATTCTTGTGTCACAGGTTTGTTCTGAGGATAAAATGAAATGGTGCCTGTATAGCACTTAGCACCACGCCTGGCCCGTTTGAAATGCACAACAAACGTTAGTAATGGTAATGGTTGGTGTTATTAATATTCTTTGTCATAAGTCTTGTTTCTTTCAGACCTTGGGTCTGGTGTGGTGGCTCACGCCTCTAATCCCAGTGCTTTGGGAGGCTGAGACAGGATTGCTTGAGGCTGAGAGTTTAAGACCAGCCTGGGCAACATAGCAAGACCCTATCCCTATAAAAGATTAAAAAATAATTAGCTGGGCATGGTAGTAGTCCACGCTACTGGGGAGACTGAGTTGAGCGGATCCTTTGAGCCTAGGAGGTTGAGGCTGCAGTGACCTATGATTGTGCCATTGCACTCAGCTTGGGCAACAGAGTGAGACCCTTATCTCAAAAACAAAAACAAAAAAAAGAAAACAAATTGGAGCTTATAGAATTTAGGTGAATTATCCCATCTGGGATCAAACAGAAAACTCTTCACAGTTTTCAGTGACACCTCTGGTTTCTGCATGTAACATCCCAGAGCTTTTCACAGCAGGGTCAAGTACTTGGGCTGTAATAGAGTGTAAACGAAAATCTTAAAAAAAAAAAAAGAAAAGAAAACGAAAAAACTTTATTTTAGACTTACAGAAAAATTGCAAAAATAGTACAGAGAGCTTCCATCTTTCACTCGGCTTCCCCTAATGTTAGCATCTTTCACAGCCATAGTACAATTGTTGGAACGAGGGAATTAACATTGATAGGGAACTAGTAAATTAAAGACGTTATGCAACTTTCACCAGTTTTTACATTCATGTCCTTTTCTATTCCAGGATCCTATCTAGGATCCCATTCAGGACCCCACATTGCATTTAGTTGTTATTTTCCCTTAGTCTCCTGCAGCCTAAAACACTTCCTCAGTCTTTCTTTTCTTGTCTGTCTTGTCTTTCGTGACACTTTTAACACTTTTGAAGAGCAGTGATCAGTAATTTTGTCAAATGCCCCTCACTTTGGGTTTGTCTTACGATTCTTGTGATTGAACCACATTTTTGGCAAGAGTATCACAAAAACGTTGTGTCCCTCTTAGTACATCATATCCATGCTTCATGATATAGGTAGATATTGATGTCTTATTACTGGTGGTGTTGACCTTGGTAATTTGGTTACGGTGGTTTCTGCCTGGCTTCTCTACTTCAAAATTACGATTTTTCCCTTTGTAGTTGATACATATCTTGGGGGAGACACTTTGGAATTGTAAAAATTCTGTTCCTCCTTGAACTTTCACCCACCAATTTTAGCGTTCGTTGGTAGATCTTGTCTGCAACAATTATTATAGTGGTGTTTGTCTAGTGGTGATTTCCTATTTTTCTCTTTCCTTCTACATTTATTAAGATTTCTTTTTCTTTGAGATGGGGTCTTGCTGTGTTGCCTCAAACTCCTGAGCTTAAGTAATCCTCCCACCTCAGCCTCCCTGAGTAGCTGAGCTTACAGGTGCATGCCACCATGCTCGGCATCCTTCTATATTTATTTATTGGAATTCAACTGCAAGAAAGAATGGTCCTTTCATTCCCACTTATTAACGTATTGGTTATTTGTATCAGCATGAACTTATTAGTGAATTTTGTTCTTTGGGCTACAATCCCATACTATCATTACTCATTTTGTTGTTCGAATGATTTCAGTTATAGCAAGCCATAATTTGATTAGTCTGTTCTACTTTTCTTTCAGTGTGTTTTCTTTTCTTTCAGTGTGATATTTAAAAAGGGATCCAAAAGGTCAACAGGTTCCTGACTCCTGCAGTTAAACAGAACTACATCTCTTAATTTAAAGGTCTCCAGAGGAGAACCCACCACTTCCTTTGCCACCTTGATGTTGCTCAGAAATGTTTATTCCACTCCTAGTAGAGTCAAACAATTTTTGGGAGAGCATATCATGGCCTACTGTCATTTAAACATACCTGGGATGAACTTGGTACAAACCAGGACCTCCTAGGCCTGCTTTTTGCGTGGTTCACTTTGTTTTATACAGTCCTGTTGTGGGAAGCGCAGCCTTCAGTATCCTCACTAACAATCTCTAGTGAGTCTTAAAACTTATGCAGTCTCTTGAGTAAGAACTCTTGAATACTAATTCTGGTGTTACTTGTTTTCAGGTTTCTTGACTATGCACCCAGCAGACCAAAGGATGATGGCAACGTGAGGTAGATGCAAGGCTAGTCACGCCTGTTTTGTGTGGAACCCCAGACAGGAAGTTGTGAGGGACTGTCACCAACATTTATCTACCAGTGGTTCTCAAGCTTTTTGTTGTTGTTGTTTAACTTTTGTCAACCTAAGCAGGACAAAAAACCTACCATAGCCATTCCCACTTTATAGGGGAAAAAGAAATTGGGGATAACAAACATTTGGAGAGGAATAAAATAGGAGTCAACATGTGGTAACATGGCAGCAGTTATGTAAAAACAAAAGAGTTGGTAAGTAAAGCCAACATTCCTTAATACAAGAGCAGCAACTTACAACCAACTCAGGATAAGCCTGATGATGTCCTTGTCACTGACAGTCTTTCCTGGAAACTGGAAATTGCAACCGTTTGCATATATGAGGACATAGAAGGGGCTGTGCAACATTGCCAAAGGCCGAATGGTATCTGAGAAAACACCAGTTATCTGGTAATTTTAGATTACAAACGCCAAAGTTTATAATGCGTAGTAGGCCGTTAGTAAGTACCACTCAAGGATAAGTAAAAATGGAAGTCAATAGCACTGCTTTGAAGATGGTCTTTTTTTACATGAGTTTGTAGGCTGTCTCCGGACCCTTTTGGTTTATTGCTTTACATGGCTCAATCTAAGAGATGAAAGCTTGAAAGGGGAGAGGAACAGGGGCAGCTGAAACATAAGAAGAATGATTTCCAAGAAGCTTCTGGGAAGCTCTCCAGGTATTGCCACGCGGTGTTTCCCTGCCCCTGCCCCTGCCCCTGCCCCATGCCCGTAAGTTAGATGAGGGATGAAGGAAATGGAAACTACCTTAGACTCTTCGATTCATCTTTCTTTCCACTCCTCTCTGTCATCTCAAGATGTCTCTGTCACCTCACTCATTGCCCCATCCCCTACCTAACTCATTCTCCCAGTCTGGCCAGAGCCCAGCTTAGCTCAGGGGTTTCTCAGTCCTGTCTCCTTCAAGAAGACTTGCCTGCTCACTGTGAATAATCCCGTAAGGATGAATAACAGCTGCCATTTACAGTGAGTCACCATCTCCTGAAATCTCAAGCTGGACAGTCACATATGTAGGACTCAGACCCCACACTCTCTGGTGTCAAAGTCTAAGCAGGTTTCCCCTGCATGCACTGTGCTTCGGCACGTGGCTGAGGTGGGACTCTGCCCTGTCCTAGACTCCAGGCTGAATGAGCTGCGCTCGCAGCCGCCTCTGGGGGCTGTTCCTGCAGAACAACGAAGCTCCCTGGATGACCTGTGCCTCGTGCTCACGGCCAGCTCCTTCACTTATGACAGCTTTAGGGCTTGGCTTTATTTTAAACTTTGACACTTCCTTTTCTCTATTGATTTAAAAACTACTTTAAAATTACAGCATACTATTTAAAAATCCAAACAATATTGATAAAGTGGGGAAAAAAATCTCCCTTACTGCCATCTCCTGATTTCAGTTCCGCTCTACAAAAGTAACTACTATTAACCATTCAGTGACTTTTTTTTCAGACTTCTTCTATGTGTATAAATGTCTGTGTATGTTTGGGAAGTTTTTCTGACATCTCATAGTTCTGTATCTATGTATCTTTGTTCTAAATCATCGTCCATTCCACATTGCAAGCTGCAAAACGGTAAGATAAATGTATTTGTAAATTAATCTACACAGCACCTGACCAAAGGAACACCTATTCTTGATGGATTTATAGGAGCACGTGTGTTAGAGACAGGGGTGGGAGGCAGGATCCCTCCACAGAGACCCTGAGATCACCAGGTGGGAAGCGCACATGAGCTCTGGGGAAGAGACCATGCTTCATAAGCTCACCAGCAGCTGGCCCGACCTGCCAGGGTGTGCACACTCCCCAGACTGCGGAATCACTCATGTGCGGGTTGTCCGGTGGCCGAGGGAGGGGAGGGGTGAAAAGTGGAGGGGGAGGCACAAGGGTGGAATGTGGGCTGGGCCAAGTTTAGAATTACGAGTGCCACAGAGGCGCTCTGGGACCACACTTTAAATAGCCGGCACCTTCCCCTTCCCCTTAGATAATTCTTCTCCCCGACTGGACCTCTGGCAGCAACTTCACTAAGGTTCGAAATGTTTTCTCCTCTTTTTTTTTTTTTTTTTTTCTGTTTCTGGGTCTCAGTCTGCAGGTTGGTGGGATCCATGGGACTTACAACCAAAGGACTTTTTTCTCACCCTCTCCTAGAAAATATGCTTCTGACATTTATGTGTGCGATGCCAAGATTATATGCTATTTTCTTGACTTTCTGAAACTTGGTGGCTGTTGACTTAAGTGACAATGTGATTTGGAAAGAGAGAGCCCTAGATTGAGAGGAAAGACAATTGGATTTAGCTCCAAGAAAAATCGGATTTAACTCTGAGAAAAGAGAGCAATGATCAACTCTTTGACAGGACTGAAAGAAAACAAAAATTTCAGTACCTGTTATTCTATTAAGTGCATATATATATGTATATTTCCTCATTTAATTCTTATAGCTAAGTATATCCTATCAATCATCCCCACTTTTACAGATGAACAAACGAAGACTCAGAGTCATTCATTAACTTCCCTGAAGTCAGACATTGGTATGAGAAAAAACTAATGTTTAAACCTGGTCTCATCTGGCTCTACAGCTCATGGCCTTTCAGACACAACACGCTACCTCTGGGAAGCAGCTCTAATGGCTAATGGCTAAGGGAACCAGGAAAGGGCTACTGTTTCTCCTAGAGTCTGGGAGGGCAGAGAAGGGAAGGCTTTCCATCACCGGGAGGGATCCATCAGCTGGTAAAGGGAGGGGATGCCTCCAGCAAAGTCAGTACCTTGACAACCTTCCCGAAAGGACTGGGGAGCCCTCTTGGGACCAGTTACTTGAGTTTCTCCTTTGTAGAAAGGAGCTCATTCTCTCATTTATCAAATAAACATAGATACCTGCTGTTCCCTGACTTCCTTTTTTGTTTTCTTTCTTTCTTTCTTTTTTTGAGACGGAGTCTCGCTTTGTTGCCCAGGCTGGAGTGCAGTGGCGTGATCCCAGCTCCCTGCACCTGGTTTCATCCGCCTCCTGGTTTCAAGCGATTCTCCTGCTTTTAGTAGAGATGGGGTTTCACCATGTTGGCCAGGCTGGTCTCAAACTTGTGACCTCAGGTGATCCACCCGCCTCAGCCTCCCAAGTGCTGGGATTACAGGCGTGAGCCATCGCGCCCGGCCTGTTCCCTGACTCTGACTTTCTGGCTCAGAGCCAAAGGAGAGTCTGTGGCCAGAAGAGGTTACTGCTGAGAAAGTTCTGTTAACATGAACTTTGCTTGAGGGTTAGAAAAAAGTCCATCTGCCTACTTCTCCAGAAAAGAGGCCACTCTGCAAAATCAAGGCAGAAGTCATTAGAAGATGCTTTTAGTAGATATGCCAGTGAACCTGGGTAGCCATTGTAATCAAAGGGCTGGAACTGAAAGAGCAGGGGCAGAGTGGGTTTAAGTCCTGGCTGTGCAATTTACTAGCTACATGGCAGCAGCAGTCACATTATTGAACCTCTCTGAGCTGCAACTTCCTTATTTATAAAGGGGAGGTAATAATGCTTACATCTCAGGGTTGCTGTGAGAATTAAATGAAATGAATGCATGTGAAGTGCCTAGTCTATAGTAGTTGCTGACTAGATGGGAGCCACACCCAGTCATCCTCAATCCCAATAGTCTGGAATGGGCCACTTCTGACAGTGAATGGTTAAAACTATGGCTTTTTAGTTTATGTCATCTTCTCTACTGTCACAGACTCCATTTGTCGTCACCAGAAGAGAAAAAGAGCACATAGCTCATGTCTCCCTTCTGCTGATTTCAGAGAGACATAGAAGGAGTACTTAGACCACCTCATCTTATTCACAATTCCTGGTGCCACTCAACTCTCCCAGTCCTTTGACAGGATTTTTTTTTTAAACTGGCTTTTATTTTTATATTACAAAAGTAAAACATATTTTTTGATGTAAATGTAGAAAATATAGATAAGGAAATGTTCCTATAACCCAGCTGCTGAAAGAAAAACATTTGGTGGCTATCCTAATCTGTCAATGCCTATAAATACTTTCTAAGATATTTGTCAAGCATGATCATATTGTATGTACTGGGTTTTACTATATATTGTGAGCATCCTTTTGTGCCCATACACTTGTTTCTGTAACACAGGTTTTAATGATTATATATAGTAGTCCATTATATGAATGTGCCATAATTTATGAACATATCTACCATTTTTGACAATTTATGTACTTTCTGATTTTTCGCTGTTATAAACAATAAATATCCTCATGCTACACCTTTCACTCACAATCACAATTATTTCCTCAGGGTAAATTCCTGCAAGGGAAATTGGTGGCTTTGAGGACATGTAAAATCCCATCCTTTCCACATGTCCCAGCATAGAGAGTAAAGAGACGGAAGCACGTGCTGATCCGGGTGAGGCTGACTGTAGGGCGGCAGGGAGAATTTAGACAGCACAGCGGCCCGTGAACTCCTCCATGTCTGCAAGCCTCAACCCAAGAGGGCCTTACAGTGGAAGCAGATGCTGTCCATCAGCACCAACACTTTCCTCCTGGAACAGGAAAGGGATATATACGTTCAGTAGCTGTCACCCAGCTTCTACCACTGAGAAGTGCTAAGGAGGACATGGTCTACAGGGAAGGGCATAGCAGTCGCCTCTTCCAGGGCATTCATCCCCTTATGGATTTGTTGGTAAAAGGAGGAGGAGGGGTTTCCTTCTGGGGTTCCCAACAGTAACAGGGCCTCCCACTTGTTTTCCAGGTGGGATGGATAGCAGGGCCTCAGGCACAGCCAGTAATGGAGAGACAAAGCCAGTGTATCCAGTAATGGAAAAGAAGGAGGAAGATGGCACCCTGGAGCGGGGGCACTGGAACAACAAGATGGAGTTTGTGCTGTCAGTGGCCGGGGAGATCATTGGGCTGGGCAACGTCTGGAGGTTTCCCTATCTCTGCTACAAAAATGGGGGAGGTGAGAGCTCTTGTGCCACCCCACCCGCTCCTGGAAGGAGGACACTTCCATCTCCTGCGCTCTCGGCCCCTCTGGGGAGTCCCATAGATGCATAGAATTCTGGAGTTGGAAGGACGCTTAGCGGTCATTCAGGACTCTCTCTAAGAAACTAAGACCTAGAAAGATGCGGGACTATCCCGTGACTATCCCAGGGCTCTTTCTATTGTCATGTGGCATCGTAGAAATGTGAGCACAAGCTGGAACCAGGTGGAGGAGAGTTTGGATTCTGGCCCCACTGCTTACCCTCTGTGTGATCTTGGACAAGTTACTTAAGCTCTCAGAGCATCAGTTACCGCTCCTGCAAATCGAGATAATAATGCCTGCCTTTCAAGGTCGTCGTAAGGATTAGAGATAATGTGTGTAAAGAACTTAATAAATAGTAGCTTTGTTGATGATGATGTCAATACCAAACTGTTCTGTGGTCTTAAGATTCCCCAGCCTTGGTCTGGTGTCTTTTTCCTACTCTGCTGGCAGGGGGAGGTTCCCTAAGCCATCCCTTACCCAACCCCTTCTAGTACAGGCTCTCTTTTTAAAAATTTCCCGGTACAAATGTGTGCGTGTTGTAGGGAGAGCATTACCTCCGGCTCTTTACTATGTCATCACTGGCTTCTCATTCACCTCTTCCAGCCGCCTGGGGTAATTCTGCTATCCTTGCAGCAGTGACAAATTTTGCAACCACTAACCCACATTCAGCGAATTTTGTATTTCTGTGGGAAGCCCCAGAGGGATTTCCCAGGTACTGGCGCGTTCTGGGTGACCAGTGGGCTAGGAATGGCTCCTTGCTTACGTGTGAAGCTGACAGGCCTGGGGTTCCCAGGTCTGATTTGGTAGTGAGACTGCAGCCAGGCCTGGAGGAACGTGGGATACAGAGGTAGCCATCAGGGAAAATGATGAGAGGAGGGGCAAGTTCATGGGCTACAGGATTTGAGGTTCTTTAAAGCAATACCTACCCTTTTGCAGGTGAGTAAGAGCTGCCAAACGCATCCAGCTTGAGTCTCACAAGGATTTTAGAGAAAGCAAGCCTTCAATACAGAGTGGAGATGTGGGAACTGGAGGAGAACACGAGAGAGGCCCTGGGCCCATGGAGTCTGGTTCCCAGGTCTGTGGCAACTGGGGATTGTCCCTGGGTTGGAGGTTAACTTGTGTTTCCAGAGGGATGAAAATGGGCTGGTGTGTCCCTTCTTCCTAGGAATTTCTGGCCAGTGGCCTGAAATCATAGGAATTTGCACAGTTTGCGCTGTGAGGGAAGAGGGAAGGTCTACCCACTTTTTACCTGGTGCTGAGTGCACCACGTGCTTGTTTAGGAATTTAGGCCTGAGTACCCTCCCTCTGGAGAATCGGGGAGACGGAGCTGGCCGAGGATGAAAGCTGGAGGCTTGGGGACTAAGCTGGCATTGGGACTGTGGGTCTGGAACCTGGTAACCAGCTTAGCTCCTCACATGGCAGAGAGATTAGGAGGTGAGCAGCTTTCCGCAAGCCTCTCTGGAATTGGGTAAAGGTTGGCCTGGGAATTAGCAGGAATGGCACGAAGAGGTAGGAGAGATTGCCTTCCAGGTCTAATGCAAACCACTGGGCTGACAGGGGAAAGTGGAGGGGAGCAGTGACAGGAACGCGGGGGATGAGGGACTCTCCCTGGTCCTTTGTCTGGCAATGTTTGGGTCCCAGGGCTCTGTGGTGAGTCTGTGTGGGCCTGGGAATGTGTTGACTGTGTCTTGTGTGGGAACAGAGGCCTGAGGGGAAAACAGCCCCCACAGCCCTTGGTTGTTCACGTGGGTCCTGTGTGGGGAAGTGGAGGCAGCAGGGTGGCGGCTGTGGTCTCCTCCTCCCTGGATAGAGCCTGCCTTTCAGCACGCTGATTCCCTGGAGAGTCCTGACATGTGTGGGAATCCTGCCATCCGGTCAAGTTCTCTGTTTAACCCTTACACTGCCTACCCATAACTTCTTCCCTTACCAAGCGCGGGGCCTGAGCACTCCTCTTCCCTGTTCGCTGATGGACGGCTTCAGCTGGAGGGGAGTGTTCTGAGGGACTGGGGAGCTGCAGGCAGGGCGCAGGTTTGCTCTGGAGGGTGTGAGTCACCCAGGGCCGTGGGCTGGGTTCGTGAAATGGCTCCTTTACTACGGTAAGCAGGCTGATCAAGGATGTGTGTGGTCAGTAGAGGAACCTGGACCTGCCTATTTTTCTGTTTTTTTTTGGTGTTCTCAGCAGTTTAGCCTTTCTGTCATCAGTTAACTCCTCTCGCCTCCCAGGCAAAGCAAACTCCTACAGAAAATGGGCCCTTAAACTTCATCTTGTCATCTCCTGTCCCTTTGCCGAAGAAGAGACTGCTGCCTCTTCCTGAAAGGGCTCTTTGCTGCTGATGTGGGCAGGAGGCTGGGAGAATGGAAACCCTTAGATTGGTTTGACCCCTTTCATCCTGGTTTAGTGCTTTTATCTGAACTCACCATTCTCAGATTGGGGCCTGGGCTCCTGGGCATGGGAAGAGTGTTCTGAGCAAGCCCTGGAGAGGATGCTGGGATACCCCCAGCGTGTGCCATCCTCCAGTAATGCACCCTATCAGTCTGCTTCTGGGCCCTTTCTTGAAATTCATGGCTCCAAGTAGCCACTCTTGTGCTTGGCGGGGAGGGGAAGGCAATCAAGGAGTCTTAATTCGTCATAGTATTTGTTTAGTGAGAAGCTCAGGGACGAAGACGTCCTCAAAGCACAATTTTACTTCCAAACTAAAAATATAAGTGACATCTTCTTTGGTTTCTTCCAGCATCAACATTTGGTAGATCTAATTTGAAATGAGTTCCAGAGCAGGGAAAGGGCTGAGGCAAGGCTATGATAGAACACAAGGCAAACAGCTGAAAACTGTAGTCAAAAGGCAGGCAAGCTGAGAAAGTGATACGAAGAAGCCCATCCGAAGTCGGAAGCAACGGGGAGGCTTTTAGGGAGGCGAGTGAGAGGGATGCCCACCTCCACCGTCTCCTAGGTAAATAGTCTCCCTGCTGTCCAGGACCTGTGGCTGATCCACCCCCAAGCACCTGCTTCTTCCTAATGGCTTTAGAATTTCCAGGCTCTGTCCGTTGCCTGGGCGCACACCCAGCCAAGCCCTGAGCCTGACTGTGTCATTCACCAGCAAATACTGAGCACGTAGCATAAGCCAGGAATCGTTCTAGGTGGTTGGGATACATCTATAAACAAAACGGACCAACTCCCTGTCCTCATAGGGCATACATTCTAGAGGAGGGAGACAGACAATGCACGATCAATGGGATAAATGTGTAAATTAGATAGCATTCCCGAATGAATGAGTGCTATAGGAAAAGAACAAGGAGAGCTGGGTAAAGGGCATCAGGAGTGTGAGTGTGGGTGGTGGCAATTTTTAAAACGGTGGTCATTGAGAGCATTTGAGCAAAGTCTTGCCAGGAGTGAGAGAACTGGCCTTGTGGATATTATGGGGTGGGGTGAAAGTGCTTTGCTCCAGGCAGAGGAAACAAAGGTTGAACCAAAGCAAGAGCCTGGCTGGCTTATTTGAGGACTTGAGCCTGGAGCTGGGCACGTGAATAGAAGGTAAGGTCAGGGAAGAAAATGGGCTGGGACAGGGAGGCAGGCAGATGAGGTATGCTAGGTTGGCCACTCTCAGACTTCAGCTTTTGCTCTAGTGACATTCAGATGCAGGGCAGGGTTTTGAGCAGCAGTAATCTTACATTTTTTTTCCCCCGAGATGAAGTCTCACTCTGTCACCCAGGCTGGAGTGCAGCGGTGTGATCTCAGCACCTCAGCCCACCTCCTGGGTTCAAGTGATTCTCCTGCCTCAGCCTCCCCAGTAGCTGGGACTACAGGTGTGCACCACCATGCCCGGCCAATTTTATATTTTAGTAGAGATGAGGTTTTCCATGTTGGCCAGGCTGGTTTCAAACTCCTGACTTCAGGTGATCCACCCACCTTGGCCTCCCAAAGTGCTGGGATTACAGGCATGAGCCACTGTGCCTGGCCAGTCATCTTACATTTTAAACTAATCTCTAGCTGTTATGTTGAGAACTGAGTATAGGGGAGTGAGAGCAGAAGCTGACCAGTTATAAGGCAAAAATCTTGGAGTCATCCTTAATTCTCTCCACCTCTCGTAACTGTTGACTGTACCCAAACACGCAGGTCCTGGGAGGTTCAGGACCTCTCCAGCTCCCTGGACCCTGGTTGCTGGCAGAGTGAATAACTCAGCATCCAGAATGCCTGGGACTAGATCCCCCCACCCATGAGATGTGCAGGACCTGACCGCTTCACATCCCCTCCACTGCTAGCACCCATCTAAGCAATCCAAGAGTTTTCACCTGAGTGACTGGAAGGAAGGAGCTGCCATTCACTGAGATGTGGAAGGCCATGAAGGGAGCAAGCTATTGTTGTGGGTTTTGTTTGTTTTTTTTTTTTAAATAGAGATGGGGTTTCACCATGTTGGCCAGGCGGGTCTCAAACTCCTGGCCTCAAGTGATCTGCCTACCTCGGCCTCCCAAAGTGCTGGGATTACAGGCATGAGCCACTGTGTCTCGCCCCAAAGGAGCAGGTTTTGAAGGGAAAGTAAGGGGGTGAATTTTGGGAAAGTTGAGTTGAGGTATCTATCGGATGTGCAAGTGGAGATGGCAACTGGGCAATAAAATGTGAGTTTGGAGTTTGTGAGAGAGATCTGGCTGGAGGTGTGTGTTTGGGGACCATTAGCATTTTGATGGTATAAGAAAAGAAAGTAAGGACCTTTAGTGGGTCTGGGAGAAGATGAGAAACCAGCAGAGGAGACAGAAAATGAGAAACTGGTAAAGCAGGATGAAAACCAAGAGAATGAAGTGTTTTGGAAAGCCAAGTGAAGAAATTCTGTCAGGGAGGAGGGAGAGATTAACTGCAGCAAAGGCTGCAGGTAGGTTTAAAAAATGAGGAAAGGAAATTGATTGTTGGTTTTAGCAGCTGGGAAGTCATTGATGACCTTGGTAAGAGCGGTTACAGTGGAGGGCTGGGGGCAAGGACTGATTGAAATGGATTCAAGATAATGGGGGAGATGGGGAGGAAATAATTGAAGATAGTAAATGTGGGTTATTGGGGCAAAATGTGGGAGCAGGTAAAATCCACCCTTCCTTGTGTATTTCCCTTCTGGACGAAAGGAGGCCATGTGAGTCCTGCATAGCAGCCACAGTATGCCAGTGACCAGGCACCCTTAGCGATGGGGCCCTGAGCTGATGAGGTGGCTGAAGAAGCTGTACATTTGAACTATTCCTCCAGCCCTCCACCCTCAGCTGCCAGGAGGAAAAGCAAATATGATTTTCTACTAGGGCCTTCCCAGCCAAAGTTCCAGTCATGGGATGAGGAGATGCTGGATAACACAGGAGGCGTGATGTGGGAAGAAGCTAGCGGGAGAGGGTTCTGGTAATAGGACTGTCAGTAGCCAGCAGGGAATTTAAATCACCTTCCTGCCTATCTCAGCCCAGATGAAAAAACCATCTGCCAACATTTTCACTTAATTTCTAAGTCCAGGTTGCTGAAATTTCACTAGGGGCAGAAGTTACCCATGCCAAGAACCTTTAATTTTTCTAATAGTCTCAGGACACCAGCCGGAGACCACCTTTTGTGAGGACTTCCTCCCTGTCCCCTCCAACTCCTCTTCAGAACCTCAGTCTTCCAACACCCAGGTCCTGGGTGCTTCAGAACACCGGCCTTCAGCTGAGACCTCTCCAGCTGCCTGGACCCTGGCTGCTGGCAGGCCGAGCTGCTCAACACCCAGAATTAACTTGGGACTGGAGTCACCATGTGAGGCCAGGACAGCAGGACCTCTCGGAAGGGCCTGGAGGGGAAAGACCCCGCAGCTCCAGCCTGTAAAGAAGGTGCACGGGGATGCCCACACAAAGAGGATTCCCTTGGCAGCAAGGAAAACCATTAGCCCTATGCTGTTTCTAGATAGTGGAGAATAAAGAGAAATAAGGAGCGTTTTTCATGTGTCCCTATAAAAGTAATGGTTATTTAGCAGTGTGTGACAGTGTGTTATCAAGTGCAGTTAATGACTCAGGGCCCGCTGTTGGGCAGGCTCAGGCCGAGGACAGCACATAACACCTCATGGAAGCTCCTCACTCTTCTGTTGCTCAAGTGGACGATCGTCAGTTTGTGCCTTAAGGAATTGGCTGGTGACACCACAGAGCGTGCTCCTTTTGAGAAGCGGGGCCAAGAGAGTGATTCCTTTCTGGGATGGGGATGTGGCCTCTCCCATCTCACGGAGACAATGCCAGCACGTTTTAGAATTTTTGAGACCAGTACGCCTGATACGGGGTGCAGGGAACTGTGAACTTCGCCCGCCATCCCCAGGACTAACTTCATCTTTTGACGGTGGTGCCTGCGGAGGGGAAGAGGCGGAATGCCCTTCAGGACTCCTCAGTCTGTACCTGGCCCCCCTTGGCCTCCTCCCACCCCGACCCCTCTCACACTTCTAGGGCCTGTAGCTCCTCCTTGCAGGTATATGGACTTTGTCCCTCTTGGCAGGCTGCCAAGGTGCTCCAAGAAGCAGAGAAAGTGGGAGCAGCTGACCACGGGGCCCAGTGCAGTTAAATATTGGCTTGGTTTGTAGAGAAAGAGCAGGCAACGTGAATATGAGGAGGGGCTTGGGCTGGGCCCATCGCTGTTGCTTTCTGGACTGGGCTCTCCACAGTGACTGTTCCTGTCAGCTGCTGGGTTCTCTCTTTCCTGTTTTCCCTCCTGCTCAGCAAACCTTGGATTGATTTATGGACTTTTTAGGCTGAATTGTTTGCTACCTTTCTTTCTTTGTCCTCATCATCAAATCTCCCTTAGTGCCTGAATTATGGATGTGTAGATTACAACCTTGAGAAGTAGAAGGTGAAGACCTGGAGAACTGGGTTCCTCATTAACTTACAATAAACCACACATATTTAAAGCGTACAATCTGATAAATTTTGACATATGTATATACCCATGAAACTACTGCCGCAATTGAGATAATAAACATGTCCATCACCTCCAAAACAGTTTCTCCTGTCTCTTTCTAATTCCTTCCTCCCAACTTCACTCCTGCCATCGTATCCCAGTGCAATCAATAATTATGCTAAATGCAAACTAAACTAGTTTGCTTTTCTTGGAATATTATATAAATGGAATCATACAGTATGTTGATAATTATGATGCAGCATAATTATTTTGAGATTCATTTGTAGTTTTCACGTATCAGTAGTTTATCCTTTGTTATTGAGGTGTCTTCATATATTCTAACACACAAGTCCCTTAACAGAAATGCATTTTACAAATACTTTTTTTTTCATTCTGTGTTTTGTAATTTTCCTTTTCTTTTTTTGAGGTGGATCTCACTCTGTCACCCAGGCCGAAGTTCAGTGGTGCACTCATGGCTCACTGCATCCTTGACCTTCTGAGCTCAAATGATCTTCCCACCACAGCCTCCCAAGAAGTAGCTGCAACTATAGGCATGTTTCACCATACCCAGAAAATTAAAAACTTTTTTTTTTTTTTTTTGTAGAGACAAGGTCTCACTATGTTGCCTAGGCTGATCTCAAACTCCTGGGCTCAAGCGATCCTCCAGCCTTGGCCCCCCAAAGTGCTGGGATTACAGGCATGAGCCACTGCACCTGGACTGTTTTCCTTTTCCTAACAGTGTCTTTTGAAGAGAAGGCATTTTAAATAAATAAATAAATATATAAATAAAGATGAGGTCTGGTTTATCAATTAGTTATTTACAAACCATACTTTTGATGTCATATAAAGAGATCTTTGCCTAACCCAAGGCCTCATATTTTCTTCTAGAAGATTTATAGTTTTAGGTTTTACATTCAGGTCTATGTTTCATTTTGGGTTAATTTTTGTAGACAGTGAAGGGATGGGTTGAAGTTCATTTCTTGGAGTTTGTATAGGTATTCACTTATACCAGCACCATTTGTAGAAAAGACTGTCCTATTTCCAGTGAATGGCCTTTATACCTTCATCGAAAATTAGTTGTTTATATGTATGTGGGTCTGTTGATGAATTCTACTCTGTTCCATTGATCTGTTTATTTTGACACCAGTACCACACTGTCTTCATTACTGTGCTTGAGGATAATATAAATACCAGGTGGAATTAAGCCCAAAATTTTACTTCAGTTCTTCTTTTTCAAAGGTGTTTTTTTTTTTGTTTTTTTTTTTGAGACAGAGTCTCACTCTGTCTCCTAGGCTGGAGTGCAGTGGTGCGATCTCGGCCCACTCACTGCAAGCTCTGCCTCCCAGGTTCATGCCATTCTCCTGCCTCAGCCTCCCAAGTAGGGACTACAGGTGCCCGCCACCACACCCGGTTAATTTTTTTGTATTTTTAGTAGAGACGGGGTTTCACCATGTTAGCCAGGATGGTCTCGATCTCCTGACCTCGTGATCCACCCGTCTCGGCCTCCCAAAGTGCTGGGATTACAGGCTTGAGCCACCGCGCCCAGCCAAGAATTGAGATTTTAATGATATTAAGTCTTCTGATCCTGAATATGGTATGACTCCATTTATTTAGCTCTTCATTAATTTCCCTCAGCAATGTTTTGTAGTTGTGAGTGTGCATATATCTTTCACAACTTTTGTCAGATTTATTCCTAAGTATTTCATATTTTTGATGCTATTGTAAATGGTATTATTTCCTACATTTTATTTATGGTTGTTTGTTCCTAATACATATACAAGTGATTTATGTATGCCCATCCTGTATCCTGCAAACTTGCTAAACTCACTGATTGGTTCTAGTAGGGTTTTTTTGTATGTGTATTCCAAAGGATTTTCTATGTAGAATATCATGTCTTCTGAGAATAAAGCAGTGTTATTTTTTTCCTTTTAAATTGGAATAACCTTTAATTCCTTATCTTGCCTTATTGCTTTGGCTAGAATCTCCAGTACAATGTTGAATAGAAGTAGTAAGAAGAGACACTTGTTTTATTCTCAGTCTTAGCAGTCTTTCACTATTAAGTATGATGTTAGCTGCAGGGTTTTTTGTAGATGCCCTCTCTCAAGTTGAGGAAGTTCTCTTCTCCTCATCATTGCTGGCAGTTCTCATTAGGAATGATTGTTGGATTCAGTCAAATACTTGACAGTACCTATGAAATGATCATATAACTTTTCTTTTGTAATTTGTTAACAGGATGAGTCACATTATTTATTTATTTATCCATTTATTTTAAGAGCTGGAGGCTACAGCACTATGTTGATTTTTAAAAATGTTAAACCCACTTTGTATCCCTGGGATAAACATTGCTATATAATATAACGTCCTAGTAACATACTGTTAGGTTTGATTTCCTAAAATTGTTTAGAATTTTGGCATTTATGTTCATGAAATATGTTGATCTTTAACTTTCTTTTCTTATAATGTATTTGTCTGCTTTTATTATCAGGGTAATGCTCACTTTATAAAATTGGTTGGGTAAGCATTCCATCTTTTCAATTTTTTGGAAGAGTTTGTGTAGAATTGCTGTTATTTCTTCCTTAAATATTTGGAGGATTCACCACTGAAGTCATCTGAGCCTGGAAATTTTGTGGGATGGGTTTAAACCAAAACGAATTTTCCTTAGTAGTGATAGGGCTATTCAGACTATTTCTTTTTGAGTGGGCTTTGGTAGTTGTGTTTTTTGAGAAAATTTTTTATTTTTACCTATTTAGGTAAATAGGTTGCACTTACTGGCATAAAGTTCTTCATATATTTTCTTATTATTGTTTTAATATATATATAGAACCTTTACTGATGATACCTCTCATTTGTCATGCTGATAATTTGTATCTTCTAAAATTTTATCAATTTTATAATCTCAAAGAACCAGCTTTTGGTTCATGGATTTTCTCTATTTTCCTGTTTTCCATTTTATTGATTTCCACTTTGATTTTTATTTCCTTTGACTTACTTTGGCTTTCATTTGCTCTTATCCTTCCTTTCTTTCTTCCTTCCTTCCTTCCTTCCTTCCTTCCTTCCTTCCTTCCTTCCTTCCTTTCTTTCTTTCTTTTTTCTTTCTTTTTTCTTTCTTTCTTTCTTTCACTACACCCTCATTTCAGCAATAATTTCTCATTTCTTAAGGTGGAAGGTGAGGTAATTGATTTGAAACTTTTCTTCTTTTATCATTTAGTAAATCTCCTAAGTACTGCTTTAGCAGCATGCCACACATTTTGATACTGGGTTTCATTTCATTCCATTCAAGATACTTTCTAATTTCTCTTTTGATTACTTCAATAGAGCCATAGTAATCTCTTTTGATTACTTCTAAACAGAGCCATTGCTGTTTAGAAATGTGTTACCTAATTTCCAAATAGGTGGAAATTTTCCAGATGTCTTTCTCTGATAGATTTCTAATTTAGTCAGAGAACCGATTTTGTATTACTTGGATCCTTTTAAACTTACTGAGATTTGTTCTCTGGTCTAGGATACGGGCCTATCTTGGTAGAATATTTCATGTTCACTTGAAACTAATGTATATTCTGCTGTTGGACTGCTGGATAGAATATTCAATAAATGTCAACTAAGTTGAGTTGGTTGATATAATTTTTAAATCTTTTATGTCTGCACTGATTTTCTGTATACTTATTCTATAAATTATTGAGAGAGGGCTATTAAAATTTTTAAAATTTATCAGGAATTAGTTTATATATTTCTCTTGGTAGTTCTCTCAGTTTTTGCTTCATGTATTTTGAAGCTCTGTTATTAGGTGAATATGCACTTGAAATACTGATTGATGAATTGACCCTCGAGTAATTGACTCTTTAATCATTATGAAATGACCTTCTTTACCCTTGGTCATATTCTTTGCTCTGAAATTTACTTTGGGTGACATTAAGATAAACTTTACACAGATTTATTTTGAGTAGTATTAGCATGGCATATCTTTCTATCCTTTTACTTTTAACCTCTTCATGTCTTTTTTATTTGAAGTGCATTTTTTTAAGGCAGTATATAGTTGAGTCTTGTCAGTTTTTTAAAAGCCAGTCTAACAGTCTCTGTCTTTTATTTGGGATACTTAGACCATTTGCATTTAATACAATTATCCATATAATTAGGTTTAACTCTATCATCTTATTATTTGTTTTCTATTTGTCTTATCAGTTATTTGTCCCCCTCCCTCTCCTCCTGCTTTCTTTTGGAATAATTGAATATTTTTTATTATTCCATTGTTAGCTTTCTTCTTTTTGTTGGCTTATTAGCTGTAGCTTTGTTGTGTTATTTTAGTGATTTTTTTTTTTTTTTTGAGAGGGAGTCTCGCTCTGCCGCCCAGGCTGGAGTGCAGTGGCCGGATCTCAGCTCACTGCAAGCTCCGCCTCCCGGGTTCACGCCATTCTCCTGCCTCAGCCTCCCGAGTAGCTGGGACTACAGGCGCCGCCACCTCGCCCGGCTAGTTTTTTGTATTTTAGTAGAGACGGGGTTTCACCGGGTTAGCCAGGAGGGTCTCGATCTCCTGACCTCGTGATCCGCCCGCCTCGGCCTCCCAAAGTGCTGGGATTACAGGCGTGAGCCACCGCGCCCGGCCATTAGTGATGTTTTAAACTTTGTAGTATACATCTTTAACTTATCACAGTTTATCTTCAAGTGATAATGTACCACTTTATATATATAAGAACCTTAAAATGCTACAATTTCATTTCTTTCCTCCTGATCTTTGTGCTCTTGTTATACATTTTATATGTTATAAAATCCGTATTACATTGTTTTATTTTGTTTACCAATTATCTTTTAAAAAATACTTGAATAATAAGAAAAACATTCTATATGTTTCTCTATTTAATTACTGTTTCTAAAGTTCTTTATTACTTTGTATAGATTCATATTTCTATCTGGTGATATCATTTCACTTTCCCTGAAGGAGTTTCTTCAACATTTCTTATAGTTCAGTTCTGCTTATGATAGATCGTTTCAGGTTTTGCATGTCTTAAGAAACAGTTATTTCACTTTCATTTTTGAACAGTATTATTGCTGGGTATAGAATTCCGGGTTGACAGCTTTTTTTTTCTCCCCCCTCCTTTATTACTTTAACAAATGTGCTCCCTCATCACTGTCTTCTCTTTTGCATTGTTTTAAATGAGAAATTTGATGTTATCTTTGTCTGTACATACGTGTCCTTTTTCTCTGGTGACTTTTAAGGTTTTCCCTTAAAAGCTCCATATTCTGGTTTAAGTGATGTGATTATGATGCACCTTGGACTAGTTTTTTTAAAGTTTTTTTTTGTCTTGGTGTCTGTTGAACTTTTTGGATCTATAGGTTTATAGTTTTCATAAAATTTGTAAAAATTTCAGTTATTATTTCTGTAAGCTTTTTCTCACCTTTTATTTCTTTCATTGATTCCCATTACATTAAGCTGTTTGAAGCTGTCTCGCCACTTAGGCACACCTGTTCTTTTTAAAATTTTTCTTTTCTTTTTTTTTTTTTCTGAGATGGAGTCTCACTCTGTCGCCCAGGCTGGAGTGCAGTGTTATGATCTCGGCTCACTGCTGCAACCTCCACGTGCCGGGTTCAAATGATTCCCCTGGCTCAGCCTCCCAAGTAGCTGGAATTACAGGCATGCACCCCCACACCCAGTTAACTTTTGTACTTTTAGTAGAGACAGGGTTTCACCATGTTGGCCAGGCTGGTCTTGAACTCCTGACCTCAGGTGATCCACCTGCCTCGGCTTCCCAAAGTGCATGGATTACAGACATGAGCTACCATGCCCGGCAAAAATTTTCTTTTTTCTCTCTGTGTTTCATTTTGGGTAGTTTCTACTATGGTTCAAGTTCACTAATCTTTTCTTCTCTGCCTACTAACATTAATCCCATCCAATGTATTTCTTTAAATCTCACACATTGTAGTGCTCATGTCTAGAAGCTTTATTTGGGTCTTTTTCAATATCTTTTATACTCCTAACTTTTGGAACACTTGCAATACAGTTATAATAATTTTTAAAGGTTCTCATCTGCTGATTCTAACATCTGTGTCAGTTATGGGTCAGGTTCGATCTCCTTGCTGTGAGTAACATTTTCCCGATTCTTTGCTCTCCTGGTAATTTTTGATTGAATACCAGACCTAGTAATATTTTTGCTTTATGGGTTGCTGGATAATTTAGTTTTTTTTTTTTTTTTTTTTTTTTTTTTTTTTTTTTGAGACAGAGTCTCGCTCTTTCGCCAGGCTGGAGTACAGTGGAGCAATCTCATCTCACTGCAACCTCCACCTCCCAGGTTCAAGCAATTCTCCTGGCTCAGTCTCCCAAGTAGCTGGGACCACAGACACATGCCACCAAGCCCAGCTAATTTTTGTATTTTTACTAGAGATGGGGTTTCACCATATTGGCCAGGATGGTCTTGATCTCTTGACCTCGTGATCCACCTGCCTTGGCCTCCCAGAGTGCTGGGATTACAAGCGTAAGCCACTGCACCCCGACTTTTTTTTGTTTGTTTTGTTTTGTTTTGAGATGGAGTCTTACTCTGTTGCCCAGGTTTGAGTGTGGTGGCACAATCTTGGCTCACTACAACCTCTGCTTCCCAGGTTCAAGCAATTATCCTGCCTCAGCCTCCCAACTAGCCACCATGCCAGGCTAATTTTTGTATTTTTAGTAGAGATAGGGTTTCACTGTATTGGCCAGGCTGGTCTTGAACTCCTGACCTCGTAATCTGCCTGCCTTGGCCTCCCAAAGTGCTGGGATTACAGGTGTGAGCCACCGCGCCTGGCCAATTTCGTATTTCTATAAATATTCTTGAGCTCTGTTCTGGGACCAGTGAAGTTACTTGCTCTTTTTACGTCTTGCTTTTAAGATTTGTTAGGTAGGACTAAAAGTGTGCCCAGTCTAGGGATAAATATTCCCCATTACTGAGGAAATGCCTTTCTGCATACTCTGCCTAATGCCTGGTGAATCTTGAGTTTACCCTGGCAGCATGTGAGCACCACTACTTTTAATCATTTTGAATGGTTCTTTCCCTCACCTCAGTTTTCTCACATGTATGCACTGACTAGTACTCAGTTGAAAGCTTGAGGGGACCCTCTGCCGATAAGCAGATTTTCCTCTCTGTGCAGCTGTTTCTTCTCTGGTATTCTGTGTCCTATGAACTCTCCTGTCCACTTTGCCAGCAGATAACAGGTCCATGGTAGAGAAAATATCAGTATATCTGGCATCAGTAGTCTTGTCTCCGCCAATGCGTATAGAAGCAGAAGGAGACAGATTACTAGCTTAGTTCATTTTATGTTGCTACAACAGAACACCTGAGATGGGTCATTTATAAGGAACAGATATTTATTTCTTATAGTTTTGGAGGTTGGGAAGTCCAGGGCAGGAGTCCACCTCTGGTGAGGGCCTTCTTTTTTGTGTCATCTCATGGCAGAAGGCAGAAAGGCAAGAGACTATTCATGCAAAAGACAGAGACCACATAAACCTTTGTTTTTTTTTTCTTTGACAGGGTCTTGCTCTGTCACCCAGGCTGGAGGGAGGACAGTGGCACGCTCACAGCTCGCTGCAGTCTCGAACTCCCAGGTTTAATCAATCCTCCCACCTCAGCCTCCCGAGTAGCTGGGATTACAGGCACACACAGCCATGCCCAGATAATTTTTTTGTATTTCTTTTAGAGACAGAGTTTTCCCATGTTGCCCAGGCTGGTCTTGAACTCCTGGGCTCAAGTGATCCTCCTACCTCGGCCCCCCAAAGTGCTGGGATTACAGGTGTGAGCCACCGTGCCTGGCCCAAACTTACTTTTATAACAAACACATTCTCACAGTAATAACATTAATCCATTCACGAGGGCAGAGCCCTCATGACTTACATCTTATTAGGCTCCACGTCCCAACACTGTTGCACAGGGAATTAAGTTTCCAACACACACACTTTAGAGGATACATTCAAACCACAACAATGACTGAAAGGGCTTCTGATTTCAGCCTACTAAAAGACTACCTGACATTAACAGCAATGATTTCTTTGAAAAGAATGATAGCCTGTGGGCTGTGCCAGTGCTCCTAGACATCCGTTTTTTAATACGCTCCTTGTTATTGCCACAAGTTATGTGTTAGGCAGTAATTGTTCAGTATAGACTGAAACTTTGCAGTGAAAAAAGGCAAGAGAACATGTAGTAACACGGTGACTCTTGATCTCTGCTGTGGTTCCAAACATCTAGGCAGCTGTCTCCTGCAGCTTTGCATGTTCTCTACTCCGAGATTCTGACTGGCAGTGTGGGTTGGTCATGGGAGGAGGTGAGTGCAGACCATGAGGAGAATAGACCCAGGAAATGAACAGCCTGTTTTCTAACCACAGGTGCCTTCTTCATCCCCTACCTCGTCTTCCTCTTTACCTGTGGCATTCCTGTCTTCCTTCTGGAGACAGCACTAGGCCAGTACACTAGCCAGGGAGGCATCACAGCCTGGAGGAAGATCTGCCCCATCTTTGAGGGTGAGTAGCTCTGTATCTGATTCCAAAGCATCTTCATTAGTGGTTATGAACCTTATTTGGAATGACTTGAGTGATTAGTAGCAGTTCTGAGGTTAAGATAAGACTGCGAGTCTCTATGCTAAACCCTTGGTTTGTGGGCTGCATGCTAAGCTAGTCAGCTGATCCATCAAAGAATGGGCGAGAAACAGCAGCGAGGATGGGGCAAAGGTTTTAGGTTAAGTAAGTAGAGTGCAAAGCTACTTTAGCTATATGTTTTAAATACATAAAAATGTTGTTGTATTTTAAGACATATTTCGCTCAATTATAAAAATTTTAAAAGA
The DNA here is from genome assembly GCF_001698545.2 of Rhinopithecus bieti. Lineage (NCBI taxonomy): Eukaryota > Metazoa > Chordata > Mammalia > Primates > Cercopithecidae > Rhinopithecus > Rhinopithecus bieti. The sequence continues at coordinate 263,319 of NW_016828873.1, read as the reverse complement.
GAACTTTAAATGAGAAAAAATTATTTCATTAATAGTTCTATCTTGGCTGGGCGTGGTGGCTCAGGCCTGTAATCCCAGCACTTTGGGAGGCCGAGGCGGGTGGATCACCTGAGGTCAGGAGTTTGAGACCAGCCCGGCCAACATGGTGAAATTAAAATACAAAAATAAAAAGATTACAAAAAATTAGCTGGGTGTGGTGGTGGGCACCTGTAATCCTAGCTACTCAGGAGGCTGAGGCAGGAGAATCTCTCGAACCGGGGAGGCAGAGGTTGCAGTGAGCCAAGACTGCATCACTGCACTCCAGCCTGGGCGATAAGAGTGAAACTCCACCTCTTAAAAAAATAAAAATTCTATCTTGACACAAGTATTTAAAATTTACAGTATTTAATTTCATTATTTCTCCATATATAGGATTTTCTTTACAGTTTTATTTTGAAATAATTATAGATTGACAGGGAGTTACAAAAATAGCAGTTTTCCTCAATGGTAAATTGAACTCCCGGCCTCAGACAGTCCTCTCATCTCAGCGTCCCGCATAGCTGAGATGACAGGTGCACGCCACCACCATCCGCCTTCCCTAGCCCAATTTTGCAGTTTCCCCGCAGGCATTGGCTACGCCTCCCAGATGATCGTCATCCTCCTCAACGTCTACTACATCATTGTATTGGCCTGGGCCCTTTTCTACCTCTTCAGCAGCTTCACCATCGACCTGCCCTGGGGCGGCTGCCACCATGAGTGGAACACAGGTATGGTCATCTCCCGAGGGCCCACTTCCTCCTCCCGTTCTGCCATGTTCACCGGAAGTGGGATTGTCCCTCTATCCCAGCTTAACACGGACGCACCAGAAATCACCCAAGTAGATCATGGAGAGCTTATGTCAAGAATAAGATCGAGAATTCACCAGCCTCACAGGCAAAATGTCAGGAACTTTTTAAAGAAAAAATTAACATCTTCAGTGAGAACTGACCGCTTTTATGTTGTTTAGCCATTTACTTAAATCAACTTGGAATGTGGTTAGTTTGATATATGGATACATGCCTTATTCATTTATTGGTTTCTCCTGTCTTCTTTCTGATACATTCTAGGTCTTTCAAACGTGCAGTTCATCCGGACTTGCTTGTCAGGGGTGGCAGAGGCGGGAGAAAATCCACATACAAGTGGACCCGCACAGTTCAGATCCATGTTGTTCAAGGGTCCGCTGTGATTTATAATAGCAATTACAGTCGTGTGTCACTGAATGACAGGGGTACACTCTGAGGAATGCACTGTTGGCATTTTGTCCTGTATGAACATCACAGAGTGCACACACACATACCTACATGGCACAGCCTATCACACACCTGGGCTGCATGCTGTAATACTGTACTGTACACTGTAGGCGCGTGTAGCACAGTGGTAGGTATTTGCGTATCTAAACATAGTGAAACCTAGAAAAGGTACAGTAAAGATGCAGTATTTTATAATCACACGGGAACACTGTCATATAGGTGATCCACTGTTGACTGAAATGTTGCTATGTGCTGTATATCTGTAATTTCTCCTGTGCTTGTAAGACTACCTGAGCCACCCGTGGTAATAGAACCACTGACTCTAATGTGTAGAAAGTAACGACAACAGGCTGGGCGCGGTAGCTCACGCCTGTAATCCCAGCACTTCGGGAGGCCAAGGTGGGCGGATCACGAGGTCAGGAGATCGAGACTATACTGGCTGACATGTGAAACCCCATCTCTACTAAAAGTACAAAAAATTAGCCAGGCATGGTGGCACCTGTAGTCCCAGCTACTCAGGAGGCTGAGGCAGGAGAATAGCGTGAACCCGGGAGGCAGAGGTTGCAGTGAGCCGAGATCGTGCCACTGCACTCCAGCCTGGGTGACAGGGCGAGACTCTGTCTCAAAAAAAAAAAAACAAAGTAACAACAACAACAAAAATATCTGGGACAATGCTGTCCAAAAGAACTGTCTGTAATGATGAAAATGTTCTTTGCACTATCCAAAATGGTAGATATTAATACTGGCTACATGTGGTTATTTATTGATTTACCTTTTCTGGGCAGTCGCAGTCAACCAGCGTAGGTTTGGAGTGACTCCTATATGTGGTTATTGCACATCTGAAATGTGGCAAGTGGCCGGAGGAACAGAACTTTAACATTTGCATTGAATGTTAACTTAAACAGCCACAGGTGGCTCATGGCTGCCCCAGTGGACAGCGTGGCTGGAGAGCACAGGGGACACTCTTCAGCTTGGATTCTTGGCACATCCCTCTCTCCTCGTCCAAGTATCTTCCAGTGCCAGTCAACGAGGCCCTACCCCTTTGAAGTGGGCTAGCCATGATTAACTCTTTCTTTCTTTTTTATCTTTTTGTTTGTTTGAGATGGAGTCTTGCTCTGTCGCCCAGGCTGGACTGCAGTGGTGCGATCTCAGCTCACTGCAACCTCCACCTCCCAGGTTTAAGCAATTCTCTGCTTCAGCATCCAGAGAAGCTGGGACTACCGGCGCCCACCACCACGCCCGGCTAATTTTTTGTATTTTTAGTAGAGATGGGGTTTCACCATTTTGGTCAAGCTGGTCTTGAACTCCTGACCTTGTGATCCCCCTGCCTAAGCCTCCCAAAGTGCTGGGATTGCAGATGTGAGCCACTGCGCCTGGACCAATTCTTTCTTGCTCAGATAAGTTACTCAGTTTTGAACTGGAGTTTGAACCCTTTACTTATCCGGAAAAACATTTTGCATGGTTAGCATGATATTCTTTATCCCTTCATGACCTGACTCCTGTCTATGTCACCACCTCACCTTTACCTCTCTCGCCTTGTACTTGCTGCTCCCCTTCCAGGCACATCTTTGTGCATCACTGCCACCACCTCCATTCCACCATGATTTTTCAAAGGGAAAGTAAGCCTTGGGGGTACCTCCTCTGATACCCCAAGATTGCATGAGGCTCTTCTTAAACGTATCTGGTAGTACCCGCACTGGCCCCGGCCCTACTGCTGCACTTCCCTCACTTTTCTTCTGTTTGTTGACTTGGTTTTCCCACTAGTCATCAAGATCGTGAGGGCGGAAAAGGTGTCTTTATCTCCACAGCTTCTGTGCCTAGCACGGTGCTGGCTCTATTATAAGCACTCAAAAATATTGATTGAATGAATCGAGGTGTAAAGATCTGTTTTATTATAATTAGTCTGGGGCAGTGGCTCACGCGTATAATCCCAGCACTTTGGGAGGCTGAAGCCAGTGGATCCCTTCAGCTCAGGGGTTCAAGACCAGCCTGGGCAAGATGGTGAAACCCCATCTCTACTAAAAATACAAAAAATGTGCCAGGGGTGGTGGCACACACCCATGGCCCTTGCTACTTGGGAGACTGAGACAGGAGGATTGCTTGAGCCTGGGAGGTGGAGGTTGCAGTGAGCCGAGATTGTGCCACTGTGCTCCAGCCTGGGTACTAGAGAAAGACTTGGTCTCCAAAAAAAAATCTGTTTTATTATAATTCTTTAGCTTTATATATATTTTCTTTTCTTCGTTTTATTTTATTTTAAAATGTCTTTGTGTACTGAATCCACCCTTGACAACCAGCTTGTCAGATAGTAAAGATTTTATCCAGATCTCAGTGGAGTCCCTCTTAAAACGATTTTGTCAATTTTTGGTGGCCTAGAGCTTTTGCTTCAGGGTATCACTAGGCCTGTCTTCCTTTGGATCGACTGGCGGCCTCTGGGACAATTCTGAGGCAAATTGAATACCTGAGTGTTATTTTTTGACATTGTTGACATCTCTCCTGGTGAGCCTGGTTTTACTCAGAGCCTCGCATTTGAACAGCACAAGACACGCTGTCCCGCCAAGATGAAATAATGCTTTTCTGGGTGTGCTGCAGCGTCAAGGAAAGTGAATGGTTTAGTGGACAGAGCACCCAGCTGGCCTTCAACCACCCAACAGATATCTGTTGAGCTCCTGCTGTATGATACCAGGCTCTGTTCTGAGCACTGGGAATATGGTAACAAACAAAAACAAAGACCCACCCTCCTGGGGCTTTCATTCTAGCGGTGGGAGGTAGACATAAACAAAACAAGTGGATGAGAAGTGTCCAGTTAGAAAGCAGCAGTACATCATGTTAGAAGACGGGCTACGGAGGAAAATAAGACAGAGACTGAGTTTTATGGGTGGGATTGCAATTTTCAGTGGCATAGTCAGGAAAGGCCTTACTGAGATGCCCCTTTAGCATTGGTCTCAAGGAGGAGGGGGAACGAGCCATTCAGCTGGGGGACAAGAACTCTAGGAGGAAGGGACTGAGGCGGCATGGCACCTAACGCGCCCCGTGTGTGCAGGGAACAGGGTGGATGTGGGAGGGCAGGTGGCTGAGGGAATGATGTGGGAATGGATCCAGAAGGGCCTTGAAGGCAACTAAAGGGGTTGCAACTTTCTCCTTTGAGCGGGATGGGAAACCCGTTACCCATTGGAGGCCTTGACCTGGGGTGGGACATGGAGTGTTCTAAGGTTTAACAAAATGGAGATTTCATGAGGGGAGCAAGGGTGAAAACTGAAGGCCAATTAGGAGCCGGGAGCGGACGGTGCCTACCCTCTACCAGGGTGGTGGGAGTAGAGGTGACAAGAAGGATCCATCTAGATATTTTGAAGGCGGAACCCAGACAACTTGCTGACCTGGGTTCAGGCCTACACTTGCTCATTCATGAGCAGATACAGGCCATTTCTAAGACAATCCACTGTCTTCATGGGCACAATAGGGAAAACAGTATCTGTTTTAATATTTCCTAGGATTATTGTATTTATCAAACATAAAAAAGTCAGTACTCTTTGTAAAGCTCCAAAGTCACATACAAATAATAAAGAGACCATTTATTGAGCACTCTACATCCATGTTTTCATTTAATTTCTTATCAATCCTACGTAACGGATCTTACTATCTACATTTTAGAGACGAGGGAAGCCAAACACAGAGAACTGAGTTATAACTAACCCCCAGATGCACAGTTCATACCCGGGGGGTCAGCATTCAAGCCACAGCTTTCCAACCTGTGTTCTTGGCCATTCTGACACGTCACTTCCCCAGAAACTGTTCTTATTATTCCTCAAAGGTGGTGACTTTGCACAGGGTTGCCATCTGATCATGCTTAACGAGAATATATACCCAAGCATCTATGTACCCACATGTCCAAGTGTGCAGTAGAGAGTCAGCTGCGTTTGGTGAGGTTACTATGTGTGGGAGGATGTTTTGTGTAGATAACCTTAGCCTGGCTTCTGCCAAATACCTACCTTCCCATTCTCCTAGAATTTCACCCTGCTCTCTAGTTGTGTCATATGCTGTCTGATGATTTTTCTCTTTTTTCCCTCCTCGTGACCCATGGGTAGAACACTGTGTGGAGTTCCAGAAGACCAATGGCTCCCTGAATGGTACCTCTGAGAATGCCACCTCTCCTGTCATCGAGTTCTGGGAGTAAGTGAGACCCTACCCCACCCAGTGTGGGCCATGTGTTCAGAAGAAGGGTATGGGGAGGAGTTCACACCAAGGTCACTCTCAAGAGACAGCAAGGGAAGAATTTTCACTAAGTGGCTTTTTTCTGTGGTGCCTGTGTTTGTGGTTATTGCAGGACTCGTTTCAGAGATAAGTCCTGCAGTTCTCCTGGGGCTGTGCCTGGCCTTCCTTCTCTGCACCCCTGCCCCACGTTAGAGAGTGTGTGTGCATATGTGTTCTCACTCCACACTTCCTCCTCCCTGTGGCTGCAAGAGTGTGGACTGTGACCCACCCCTCCCCCCAGTACTGATATTCACCCAGGGCAAGAGTCCTGCTGTCAAAAAGTCCTGAAACCTTGGTTGGGAACGTAGGTGCCTGCACCTCCTTCCCCTGGCTGGGGACAAAGCACTCGGAGCAAACTTACCTGGGACAGTCTCTGTTCTCCACCTTTCTGCAGTCTCCATTGTCTACCTTTATGTCCACCTCCAGCTCTGGGCTAAGGATGGCCTCATGTGAAGAGAGCAGAGAAGCCTTTGGACAAGAGCCGGGAGGCATGGCTCGGCTCCACTGTCCCAGATACGAGGCCACAAAACTGAGGCTGACAGAAAAAGTAAGCCAGGTTCAACCCTTCTTTCCCCAGGCGGCGGGTCTTGAAGATCTCTGATGGGATCCAGCACTTGGGGGCCCTGCGCTGGGAGCTGGCTCTGTGCCTCCTGCTGGCCTGGGTCATTTGCTACTTCTGCATCTGGAAGGGGGTCAAGTCCACAGGCAAGGTTCGTGTGGGGAGCTCCTACCCCTCCCATCCCCGTACTCCCTGTCCTCACTAAGGGCTGTCACCCAGGAGTTCTTGAAGCTGTGACCCCGTCGAGGATGGGAGGCGATGACCCAGCAAGGATTTGATGCAGCTTCCATCCTTGATTCTGTGCCTCTCCTGGATTCACGTGCTTCTGGATTTTGGGACTGGAAGAGAGCAAGAAGGACAGGAAGGACACCTCCAGGGTAATCTGATCTTGGAATTGATGATGTGTGGGCACATTGCGAATTGAACACGAGTCATGGTTCCCTAATTCATACAACAGTTCTTTGGAAAAAGAATTCCATGAAGACTCTTCATCTCAAAATGACTCTTAACCAACTCAAGAATTCCGGGGGACTCTTTGCCCTGGAGCAAAGAGGGCATTCTGAATTCTTCCGAACTCTTGCCCTGGGGGCCTCTCCTAATCTGGCTGCCTGGTTGTGCTAAGCTAGTAAGCTCTGTGAGGACAGGGGTCATGTGTCACAAATCTTTTCACATCTGACAATCCTTGCCATTAATGCCAAGCACACTTGTTGGGAGAATGCCAAATGTCATTCAGTCACTCAACAAATATTTATTGAATATGTGTCAGGGGAGGCAGGAGCTTTTAGCTGGAGGGAGGAAGGGAAGAGGGGAGGCTGTGGCTCAAGGGATAGGGGAGATGGAACTATATCCAGGGAACTGGCCCCCAGTATTTCAATGTAGGTTCTTTCTATTTTCCATGAGTGTCGGCCGACTGAGAAATAAAGAGAGACAGTACAAAGAGAGGAATTTTACAGCTGGGCCGCCAGGGGCGACATCACATGTCAGTAGGACTGTGATGCCCGCCTGAGCCTCAAAACCAGCAAGTTTTTATTAAGGGTTTCAAAAGGGGAGGGGGTGTAAGAACAGGGAGTAGGTACAAAGATCACAGCTTCAAAGGGCAAAAAGCAAAACTACTAATAAGGGTCTAACAAAGATCACATGCTTCTGAGGGAACAGGACAAGGGGCAAAAGTAGAGCTACTAATAAGGGTCCAACAAAGATCACAGGGCAAAGGGCAAAAGCAGAACTACTACTAAGGGTCTATGTTCAGCGGTGCACGTATGGTCTTGATAAACATCTTAAACAACAGAAAACAGGGTTCGAGAGCAGAGAACCGGTCTGACCACAAATTTACCAGGGTGGAGTTTTTCCCCACCCTAGTAAGCCTGAGCATACTGCAGGAGACCAGGGCGTATCTTAGTCCTTATCTCAACTGCGTAAGGCAGACATTCCCAGAGTAGCGGTTTATAGACCTCCCCCCAGGAATGCATTCCTTTCCCATATTCCTTGCTAGAAAAATAATTTAGTGATACCTCTCCTACTTGCATGTCCACTTATAGGCTCTCTGCAAGAAGAAAATATGGCTGTTTTGCCTGACCTGGCAGGCAGTCAGACCTTATGGTTGTCTTCCCTTGTTCCCCAAAATCGCTATTATTCTGTTCTTTTTCAAGGTGCACTGATTTCATATTGTTCAAACACACATGTTTTACAATCAATTTGTACAGTGAACACATTTATCACGGTGGTCCTGAGGTGATGTACATCCTCAGCTTACAAAGACAACAGGATTAAGAGATTAAAGTAAAAACAGGCATAAGAAATTATGAAAGTATTATTTGGAAACTGATAAATGTCCATGAAATCTTCACAATTTATGTTCCTCTGCCGTGGCTCCCAGCCGGTCCCTCCATTCGGGGGGTCCCTGACTTCCCGCAACAGAACTAAACAGCTGCGGGCGAGCTGGGAACAGGAGGAACACTCCCTTGACCTTTTCTGAGGTGCTCCTGCCCCTGCCACTTCCTCACTCACAAGCTCCTTGTCTCTCATTTGTCCTTGACCAGGTGGTGTACTTCACGGCCACATTTCCTTACCTCATGCTGGTGGTCCTGTTAATTCGAGGGGTGACGTTGCCTGGGGCAGCCCAAGGAATTCAGTTTTACCTGTACCCAAACCTCACACGTCTGTGGGATCCCCAGGTAAGAAACCACAGACAGGAGCCCTCACGTGACTCCCGGGGCACCTGAGCTCCAGGCTTTCCCTGCACTCTGGCAGGGAACCCCTGCACCTAGCACTACCCTAGGATGTCCACAGTGGCAGCAGGGGCTCACCCTTCCTTCTCTAGATATCTGCTTGTTGCTGGAAAGGGGTCCCAATCCAGACCCCAAGAGAGGGTTCTTGGACCTCGCACAAGAAAGAATTTGGGGGGAGTAGAATAAAGCAAAAGCAAGCTTATTAGGAAAGTAAAGGAGGCCAGGTGTGCTGGCTCATGCCTGTAATCCCAGCACTTTGGGAGGCCAAGGTGGGTGGATCATTTGATGTCAGGAGTTGGAGACCAGTCTGGCCAACATAGTGAAACCCCCCCTCTACTAAAAAATACAAAAATTAGCTGGGCGTGGTGGTGGGAGCCTGTAATGCCAGCTACTCGGGAGGCTGAGGCAGGAGAATCACTTGAACCCAGGAGGTAAATGTTGTAGTGAGCTGAGACCGTGCCACTGCACTCCAGCCTGGCCAACAGAGTGAGACTCTGTCTATAAAATAAAATAAAGGAATAAAGAATGGCTGCTCCATAGGTAGGACAGCCCCAGGGCTACTGGTTGCCCATTTTTATGGTTATTTCTTGATTATATGCTAAACAAGGGGTGGTTATTCATTAGTTTTCCGGAAAAGTGTGGGCAATTCCCAAAACTGAGGGTTCTCCCCTCATTTCAGACCATAGAGGTTAACTCCCTGATGTTGCCTTTGCATTTGTAAATTGTCACGGCACTGGTGGGAGGGTCTTTCAGCATGCTAATGCATAGTAATTTGCATGTAAAGAGTGGTGAGGAAGGCCGGGCCCGGTGGCTCAAGCCTGTAATCTCAGCACTTTGGGAGGCTGAGACGGGCGGATCACGAGGTCAGAAGATCGAGACCATCCTGGCTAACACGGTGAAACCCCGTCTCTACTAAAAAATACAAAAAACTAGCCAGACGAGGTGGCGGGCGCCTGTAGTCCCAGCTACTCGGGAGGCTGAGGCAGGAGAATGGCGTAAACCCGGGGGGCGGAGCTTGCAGTGAGCTGAGATCTGGCCACTGTACTCCAGTCTGGGCAATAGAGCGAGACTCCATCTCAAAAAAAAAAGAAAAAAAGAGTGGTGAGGAAGACCAGAGGTCACTTCTGTCGCCATCTTGGTTTTCGCGGGTTTTGGCCGTCTTCTTTACTGAAACCTGTTTCATCAGCAAGGTCTTTATGACCTGTGTCTTGGGACGTGACGACCTCCTGTCTCATCCCGTGACTGAGAATCCTCACCTCCTGGGAACGCAGCCCAGTAGGTCTCAGCTTTAGTTCACCCAGCCCCTATTCAAGCTGGAGTCGCTCTGGTTCAAATGCCTCTGACGTGTTAGGAGCTGTTTGTGGTCATAAGCTGTTTGTGGTCATAACTGTCCTTTCTTGGGTTCACAGCTGCCGGGGAACCCAGGCAAATATTACTAGGGTAATATTTCTAATAATGTTTCTCAAGGGCCCCAAGTGTCACTCACAGTCGTTACTCAAGGGTATCCTTCTCCCATCCTCTCCCCACCCACTTCATACATTTCTCTCTTAGGGGCTTGTCTCCTACTGAGCTTCCTCTTTAATTCTTACCCCTCATTCTGCCTCCTGGTTCCCTCCCTCTGCCCATGTGACCCATGTCTGGGTCCCAGCTCCCTGGCCCTGCCCTCAGCCAGCTGGGCTAGTGTTAAGTTTCCCTGTCAGATGTCCAGAGACTCCGGGTCTCCTCCCCACCCTTCCTTCGTGGTCTGTACTCCCTCTGCTACAGCGTGCTTTTTTACCGTCCGGGTAGGGAGAGGTGGTGTTGCCTGCTACCTGAAGGGGGTTGAAAAGCAAGACCTGGAATGGGCCGCCCCTGCCTCTGACAGGTCTCTTACCTTCCCCTCTTTGGCAGCCAGTTGAAAGCTGGCAAAGCTAGGAGGTGTTGAGGGCCGCAGGGGAGCGTGGGTAATCTCTGCCCCAGAGGCCCTGAAATGTTACCCGGTTATGCCCTGCCTCTGCCTCCAGGGCGCAGAGGCCACCCTGCCGGGGGAGTGAGTGTGCAACCTAGAGATCCTCCTCTTGTTGCTGGAGGAGTCTCTCTGTGTCTGTGAAAGAAGCCCCAAGGAGACATAAGGGCGAGTGGCTCCCAGCACATAGAAGACACTCTGGGATGGCTCCAAACATTTTAAAATAGTCGGGCACCAGCACATTCACTGACATTGCTGACAGGGAGCAAGAGAAAGGGGACAGCCACACCGAGGCTAGGAGCTCCGTGCACACAGGCCAATGGCTCCCCCTGGTGCGGAACGTCAGGCCATCCGGAAGCCACACCGTTCTCGGTCTCCTGGCCACTCCGGCCAGGTTTGGATTCTTTCATCCTGAGCTCTACTGGGACGCTGTGGCTTCCAGAAGCAGCCAGACCACTGCTCTTCAGAAACCTCCCTGCAGAGTCAAGTAGTCCTGGTCCTGAGTGTTTCTCAATAACCTTCCGGTGGGTTATCTTTCCCTTCTCCCATTTCTCAGACAGCACAGAGACACAGCTCGCTACTGCCGCATGTCCACGCGGGGTACTGGGGCTGCAGTCAGGCTTCGGAGCCAAACTGTAGAAGCACAACTGGGGTCCTTCTAGGACCCCAGTGCACGTTCCTCATTGTAAGATGAGCCCACTGTGGCCTAAGTTTGTGCAGCCAGTAATCATGGCAGACCAGGCAAAGGATATCTTTGTTTTGTGAATCATAAGCCCTTTGACTTACCTAGGACCAAAGGGCTGTGGTGGACAGCAGGTGGCGAGCAGGAGTTGTAGGGGAAGCTGAGTGGAGGGGAGGCTTTGAAGGCCGGGTGAAGAGTTCGGCTTGGATTCCCCACACATGAGAAAGCCACGGTGGTTCTGGAGCGGCAGAGTTGAGAACCGGTGGCTAAGCTATGAAGATCACCTTTGTCTGCAGGTAGACAGAGAGGATGGAGGCATGACCAGGAAAGGTGACAGGCAGGGAGGCTGGCAGAGAAGAAGGACAGAGGGACTCTATTTCCACAACAGATTCGTGACTTTGTCCTGATCAGCTATTTACAGCTAACTACTAGGCGTGCTTACTCTGTCCCTGACATCGTTCAGAGGCTTACATGCGTTATTTCAGCAAACGCTCACAGCAGGTCAACAAGGCAACCCCATTTTACAGATTAGGACATTAAGGCCTAGAGAGCTTCAAGCATATTTTCACCCTCATACCTGCAGCTGGACTGGGTAAGGGTGACAAATGCCAGGCACTTTATGGTCTACTCTTGGAGACGAGGTCCCTGGCTGCTCACCTTTGTTTGTCTCACAGCTTATCAGCAAAAACCTGAATGAATCTGCTATGAGTATCCACTATGTGCCGGATCTGTTCCAGCGCCATGTTTGGTACATAATAGCTCCCAGAAAACATAAAGAAGGTGGACCAGGTCGCTTTCAAGTTCTGAGCATTAATGAGGCCATAAGTCTCTGTCTGGGTGACTGCAGGGACAAAGACCTCTTTCAGCCTGTGCTCTGGGATACCGTTCTTTCCATTCCAGCCAGCTTTGGGCCGTGCAGGCAGCGTCTGTCTTCCAAGTGCTGTGGGGCGGTGGGGAGGGGGATAGGTCAAGTGCCAGGACTGGTCCTGAGCAGCCTTCCTCTCTGCCTGGTCCAAGTCTCATGCTGAAGCTAGGCCTCTGTTGTCAGTGAACAAAGCAGCACCTGGCGGGGTGGGGGTGCCCTGCCAGAGTCCTAATTGAATCTCGTTGGCACTCCCCAGGAGGTGTGATTATTCTCACTGGCATTTGCCTGGCACTTGAGAAAGGTGCAAAATTTCTTCTCCACAACACGTAGACCAAAGACGTCTCTCTGCCAAGCACTGAGGCTGGTCCTTGGGAGCCAGGCAGAGACAACGCCGTGCTCCCCTCTTGTTTGCTCCGCTTTTTCTGCCAGGCTTGCTGTTTGGGGGGCAGGTTGCTGCCTTTCCCGGTGTTCCCAGGCCTTGTCTCGTCCCCCTGGAGAGTGGCCACTGGAGACCCAGGGTTCTGCTGGAGTGTGCGCTTTGTTCAGGCCACTTGTTTCTCTTCTGGGTCCTGGCCCTGTGCCCGTTCTACTGCACTTTGGGAGATTGCTGAAGGCGGGGGATGGGAGGAGGGCACCAGAGAGCCCTCCTGGAACCTTTAAAATCCCTACGTTAAGCAAGTCTAAGGAAAGGTTTGTTTAGGGAGGAAGTTGAAATCCAATCTATGCCACCTCATTACCAATGAAAGATGAGTTGCTTTTTAAAATAATAGCAGCAGTAAACAGTGGCCAAAGCTAACCTTACTGTACCCTCCTTATTCGCCAGGCCCTTTGCCGAGTGCTTGACACAGTTCAACCCTGTGAGTCTGGGGGTCAGCCTCATCTTACAGAGGGAGAAACAGAAGCTTAGGAAACCCAAGAAACTTGCCCAGAATCACAAAACTAGCACGCGGGGGAGCTTGGGTTGATCTCAAGTAGTCTTTCGAAGACTGCTGTCTTATTCACCGTCATAGATATTTCCCAAAGAATATGAATTATTTGAGAGTTTTAAGAGCTGCTTTTTATTATTCTAGAAGGTGAGATAGGAAACAAATATTTACTTATGTGTTAGGCATTTTACATACATTATTTTATTTGTTATTATACCCATCTTCCTCATGAGAAAAGGGAGGTTCAGGGAGGTAAAGTGACTTGCCTAAGATCACACAGCCAGCAATTAATAAAGTCAGGAATTGAGCCCAGATTAACGTAACTTCAAAGCCCGTGCTTTTCCACTACACCACATTACCTTCCTAGAAATAGTAGATAGAGATGAATAATTCTGGGGGTTGGACGTGAGGCTGAGAACATTTTTCCCAGACTTTCTAGAGTCCTCTCTCCTCCTCTTTCCCCCCAAGACCTCTTTTTACCTGCGTTCCACCAAGAATTTTTTACACTTGTTTTTCCCTTGGTCGGCCTTCTGCCCTAGCCAAAGACATGTCAGAGCTTTGTTCCAGAAACCAGAGCTCCTGGCATGGGCAGGGGGTGGTCGCCTGTGGTGGGAATGGAACAGCTTGCTCTGCGTGTCCCTCAGCCCTGCTTCTGACCCTGTTCTTTTCCCCATCCCAGCAGGCTTGTCGGGCAGCAGCTGTGTGGGGAGCTGCGGCTTGCCAAGCTCCCAGCGAGGGGGCTTTAGTCAAAGGCTTTGGTCAAAGGGAGCATTGACCCTTGTGCTCTGGGTTTTCAGCCCTCCTGCTGCATTTTCCTTGGTTCTCATTAATGTCTCCCCCAACTCAGTCTCCACATGACCCCACTCTGACCTCCCACCCCTGCCGAGGCGAGGTGAATGGCCAAGTCACGATTTCTCTTATTCCTTCCCAAGCACAAGTTCACAAAGCTGCCCATCTCAGGCTTGTGCCTCTGCCTGTGTGTGGGCAGCCGCAGTGTGTTTCTTTGGTAACTCATGGCCCGGTCTGCACCCATTGCACTGTCAGGCCCGGGAGCAAATGTCCAAGGCGTGAGGCCTCCAGGCTCCTGGGCCACATCCTGAATGATCTTTTTGGGAGGGGATGCCTGACCTCATGAAGGGGCAGTACCCAGGAGACATGCATTGGTCCTGAGCCCTTACACCTCTCACCCTGGGAAAACGCTTTCTCTATAAGCTCAGGGCCTTTCGCCAAAAGGTCCTGCTCCTGAAGCTGCCAATAACTTAGCCGGTGAAGCAGGAATAAGATAGAACCAAGTGACTCTCATGCCAAAGTCAGTGAGTTTTCCTGAGATGACTATCTTGGCATGATCTGTGTGGTAGAGTTGTAGAAGAGAAAAGGATTTGGAACATCTCGAAGGAGGAAACAGCCTGGCCGAGGCGTCCCCTCAAAGCTGGCGTCACACTGAGGCTTCTTGTTTCAACTGGGAGAAGTGAGACCCCGAAATTTGCAAGCACTCCCCTTGCCTGTCCTCGCGGTGTGTCTTTCATCCCCACCATTTCCTTCTCTAGCATTTCGTTCCTACCATTTCCTTCTCTGTGTGATTTCCTCACTGGCTCCAGCCCCTCCAAATCCTCCTCTGTGCTTCTTGCTGCTGACCCCCTGTCCCTGGTGGCACCTCCTGCCTCACAGACCATCTCAGGACGGGATTCCCAGTGATCTCAAGAATGGGAGGCTGGAGACATTCTCCCCTTCCCCCTACCGTCTTCCCTACTCTGTCCCTGGCCCTGCAGAATGGAAACATGGTAAGAGGATGGGTGCCCTGGGTGCACCCCGATGCAGGGGCCTAGGACAGCATCCCATACCTGGTGACCATTAGGATCAGCCAGGAAGCTCTGAAAAGGATACGAGTTCTGGGTTCTCCTTCAGGCCTAGGGATTTAGCATCTCGACTGGGGATGCTGACTGAGGAATCGGCGTGATTCTGAGGCGGTCAGCCTGCTGGTGGATCCCTCGGGCCTCTACACTGCTGAGGAATGTGGCCGCTTTGGTAGGGGTGAGCGCGAAAGGAGGGAGCAAGGGGTAGGGGCGGAGGGTGGGGACCATGCCTAGGCAGGCAGGCAAAGACCAGGAAGGGACTGAGGAATCGGAGGCCTGATATTAGCGGAAGGGAGTGATGAAAGCATAGAGGGTTTTATGGAAAGTAGGGGCCTGCTTGCGGGGTACTGGAAGGAGGCTGAGCAACAGACACAGACGGGTCATCCGGTACCCTTTCCGTCAGGAACACAGACATGTGAGGAGCACCTGCTTGGATGTCTGCGTCCATAGCGGGGCGCTCCCTGGCTGTGCGCACGTCGCCGGGGCAGGAGCGCCTGGGGAGGGCCCTGCAGATCTGCAGGGTCACTCGGTCCTGTTGCCTTGACGTTCTTTCTGTCTGGGATGTTATTCTAGCTGTTAGATCTAAATCACAACATGCACAGGCTGGGCGAGCCAGCTGAGATAATAACAATAACAGCCAACTCTATGTTTAGCTGGACTGTGATTTTTCCCCTCCCAAGCACTACAAAGCCCTGTTCAGAGGTGTTTCTGTTCGTCCTTTTGCCTTTTTGCGGGCCAAGAATTACTCTCCCTGTCTGCAGATAGGTTGCTGAGATGTGAGGGGCGAAGCTACATACTGGTGGTAGCCCTGATGTTAGGGACAGTGTTCCCGGAGACCCTGTGCCTGGATTCCTCCACACTGGTCACAGGAGAAAGTGGGGGCAGAAGCTAGGATCCAAACCTTGACAGGAGACCTAGCTTTGTTCTAGAGCCCTGTCCCACCCTCCTACACACTTCCACCACGGGTCTTTTAGTCTTTTTCATTTTCTTTGAATGCTTAATGCCTGTTCTATCCTAGTAGTGCCCAAGAAACTTCATCCAGGAGCCCAGGGAGTAGAGCCCACCGGGGTGACAGAGGTCGCAGGATGCCAGTGTTGGCTGAGAATAGGTTTTCTCACCATCCCTAGCCAGTGTCCGGCTCAGCCACATGCCTATGTCCTTCCATGGCTTGAATGGCCTGGCTTTCCTGGGAGTTCACCTTTCTTGCCCTTTCCCTTTGTAGGTGTGGATGGATGCGGGCACCCAGATCTTCTTCTCCTTCGCCATCTGTCTGGGGTGCCTGACAGCCCTGGGCAGCTACAACAAGTACCACAACAACTGCTACAGGTGATTGGGGGCGTGGGGCCTGAGCTACACACCTGCATCTCTCTACTGTCCCTCCTAGACGAGGGTGAGTTGGAGGGTGCATCAGCTCCTGGATCTGCCCCCCTGTCTACACTTCCATATCCAACACCCCAGGGCTACCAGGAGCTGCAAGGAGCCAACTGCAAGATGGACAGAGAATTGCATCTGAAAGGGTGGGATAGTTGTGATTGGCTGGGAGACCAATCACAGGACCCGGCCTCCTGGCTGATGTAGAGGTTGGTGGGCTCAGGAGTGCTAGGTGAGCAAGCCTGAGAAGCACAACAGGTCTTTGAATAATGTCGTTTCTTTATAACTTTGATGAGAAAAAAAAAAACTGGTTTCATTACAGATTGTTTTGCATAAAATTGCAATTTGCAACAATGTATCGATGATGTTGAGTGAGTCCTACTGTGATTAGCAGTGTCCTGCATTGCACCCCAGTCTTGCCTGCTTGGTAAATGTGCCCCCAAAAGTTTGAATCCTTACCCATTTTTCACACCATCTCCCACATCATGTCCTGTCCCCGTTGTTCTCTCCTTGCCTACCTGGTTTGTGCTCAGAAAATTTAAGCCGATTTTAATACAGGCTGAAACATAGCTGAAATGAAATCATTCTTGTGCATCTCAACATTGAATTCAGGTGACAAGAGTTATTTCTTGTTTGGGATTACCCTGTCTCTATCCCTGTGGTGGCGTGCCAAATGGGATCATGGCCGAGTGGTAGCGTCCCATGAGGTGTGGACCAGGATGGCAGAGAGGGGCGGCTGTGTGGCAATTTGACACATCTGGATTCATGTTTTACTCCCCTGGAGCCTCATGCTTTTAGGACTACCTTGATTTATTCCATGCCTGGGCTGGTGGGGTCAAGGAGTGTCAGAGGAGAGCCCATGCTATGCGTGGTCCTCTGAATTCTGCCAGGTAGCCCTGCTCCGGCTTCCGTGAAGGGGCCAGGACGGTGTCCGTCAGGAGGGGCTGAGCTCCCAGACAGGAGGCAGGAGAGGTTGCAGCCCTGTTCTAATCCTGCCGTTCCACCCTCTCCTCACCCCTGCCCCACAGGGACTGCCTCGCCCTCTGCTTCCTCAACAGCGGCACCAGCTTTGTGGCCGGATTTGCCATCTTCTCCATCCTGGGCTTCATGTCGCAGGAGCAGGGGGTGCCCATTTCTGAGGTGGCCGAGTCAGGTGAGTGTTTCTGGGGAGGCCCGGAGGCAGGGAGCCTGGCTCAGACCTCTGGCAGCCAGGGTCGAGAGGCGTTTCTGCTGTGTCGCCTATACTCTGGGTGAGCTACGGCCACCATTCAGTGGATGCATTCTGGGATGGCTTGGGGGAGAACTGCAACAGTAATTCCAGCTTTAAAGAGGAGGCATGCAGTGAACATTTTTCTTCCCATCCTTGGCTTCCAGTTCATTACCCTGGAGGCAGCCAATGTTATCTATTTCGTGTTTATCCTTCCAGAAATAGTTTAGACATATATGAGAAAAAATATATATACAGACGTATACGTGTGATACATATTACTATTTCTATTTCTTGCCTTCTTCTTAAAAAACCAAATGATAACACACTATATACACTGTTCTGTACCTTGTCTCATTTTGTTCATTTTAAAATGAATCTCAAGGGAAAGTGTCTATTAGCATATAGAGCTTCCCCCGTTTGTGAGTGACTGCCTTTCCGTCACGCAGTGCTGTTGTTGCTGCTTTCAGATAACATCAAGGCTTTCAAATAACACCAGGCTCTGATCTGAATAAGCCGTAAAATGTTTCTCTTGCTCACCTACTTTTGCCCTGTAACAAGATGATTTTTTACCATGGCATTCAGAAGCATGCCTGGGCCACACAGGATGCCAAGCCCTGGGCGGGGAGGTCTGGAATTCTCATTAAGAGGGATAGTCTCTCTCTCTCTCTCTCTTTTTTTTTTAAACTTTTTGAGAGGGAGTCTTGCTCTGTCACCCAGGCTGGAGTGCGGTGACATGATCTTGGCTCACTGCAACCTCCGCTTCCCGGGTTGAAGTGATTCTCGTGCCTCAGTTTCCCGAGTAGCTGAGATTACAGGCGTGCGCCACCACACCCGGCTAATTTTTGTATTTTTAGTAGAGACAGGGTTTCACCACGTTGGCCAGGCTGGTCTTGACCCCCTGGCCTCAAGTGATCCACCCACCCCAACCTCCCAAACTGCTGGGATTATAGGCATGAGCCACCGTGCCTGGCCCATGTCTCACTTTCTAAGTGTGGACTGTATGCCAGGTGCTGGGTGAGGCACTCTGCTTGTACCATGCAACGGAAACCTGTGGGGCAGGCCCTGCACCATCCCTGCCTCACCAGTGTGGGAGCTGGGACTGGCAGATGCAAAAGACCTCCAAGGTCACAGTGATGCTCTTCACTTTTCAGAGGAACTTCCCGTGGGTAGACCCAGGCTCTGTTATGTGCATTTTTTCCTGCCACACGAGTCAGTTGAGAGAAGCATTCACGAACTGCGAGGATGTGGGTCAGCAGCACTCTGAAAGCAGTGCCAGTGTCGTAGGGTGACAGAAAGGGCTCCAGGCACAGAGGTGGTGAACTGGAGGCCCCAGGCCAAACCTGGCCTTGGAGCAATTTTCTTTGGTACCATCTACATTCCTTACAAATACAACAAAACATCGCTAGCAGCTGGGGCCTGATCGCTCCGCTTCTCACCAGGCCCTGCCACCTCCTTGTGTTTTGCACCGGGTCTGCTTCACACATGTCTATGTCCTGCTGGCTTCTGAGCTCATTCGAGGCTTGAAACCTCAGGTCTGTACAATAGATCTGGAGATCTGGAGTCCTTTTAGGCCCACAGCCCTTTACACCGACCATCTCTAAATTTGGTTCTTACCAATGAGAATGCAGTGAGAGGTACCTTGGAAATCCGAGAACCAGGTGGAGGTTGGGGTGGCTTCTCCTGGGTGAGGACGGTGGTGGTGATAGTAACTTTGGGGGGAAGTGTCCTCTAGCTCCTGGTGTTCCATGGTCCCACACTGGGAAGCCGTGGGTCACACACGGCCTGGAGCTGGCCCAGGCACTGGCCCGTGTTCCTCTACTCCTCGTCGTAGGTCCTGGCCTGGCTTTCATTGCTTACCCGCGGGCTGTGGTGATGCTGCCCTTCTCTCCGCTCTGGGCCTGCTGCTTCTTCTTCATGGTCGTTCTCCTGGGACTGGATAGTCAGGTATCAAGAGGCAGCCGCTCAGGGGCTGAGAGATGAGTGGGGGGTGTGTGCTGGGGAGGAGGAGCAGTGGGCATGTGGTTGGACTTTATGCCCCAAGGGCCCGTAAACTAGCTGGGGACTGGGTGAATGTCAGAAGTGGATGCCCTTTCGGGGACGCAGGGGAGCTTGAGGGTGAGTCCTGACCTCACCGGGCGAGGACAATAGCTCTGGGGACCTGAGAGAGTGAGGCTGGCAGGGCTGATCCTGGGAGCGAGAAGCCAGCACTCATGGACAGGGCATCTCGGGAGCTCTCCTTCCCTGCAATCCCTTTGCCCTCTCATCCAGTTTGTGTGTGTAGAAAGCCTGGTGACAGCGCTGGTGGACATGTACCCTTGCGTGTTCCGCAAGAAGAACCGGAGGGAAGTCCTCATCCTTGGAGTATCTGTCGTCTCCTTCCTTGTAGGGCTGGTCATGCTCACGGAGGTGAGGGCCTGGGAGGCGGGGGAAGACTGGGGAGGAGGAGCCGAGTGATAACTGCTACCTGTCAGTGAGGCAGATACCCTGGCTTCGGGTCAGGGCAGGTCTTCTGGGCTTCCGGACACTAGGACTCCCTCTTTTCCCCATCCCAGGAATGACAAAGTAGGCAGGTCCCTCCTCTGGCCTTTGGGCATGGACCACCCACCTCCAGGGATGGGTGAGGAGCCATTTGGCTCCCCAGTAAGTGAAGAGGTATGTGGAGCGTTGGATTGGGAGAAGCTGCCTCTCCAGCAAGATCTGGTGATTTCCCAGGCAGCTGAACCAAGTTCTGTGTACAAACTTCAAAGCGAGAAAGGGAGCCCTGGGGCTGGGTAACATTCTGTGTGCCGTCTCAAGGGAGAAGGAGGGAGACGGAGCTTGTCAGCTTGACAATATCAATGACAGCCCTTATCCTGATCCTTTCCCCAGAGAGTATACTCTGTGTCTGGGGCTTTGGGGCCAGTCCCTAAGTGTTCTCAGACATAATCTAGCAATCGTTGTCTTATTTCATCTATCTTCTGTCTCAAAACAGTAATAAAAATAATTAGCGTCTCATATCTGCCTCGTGCTTTACGCCTTACAAATGACTTTTATGATCCGTCTCCTGTGATCCTCACCAGCTCTGCTCTGTGCCTCCACCGTGTGACGCTCAAGGGCGTAGGAGGGAATCTGTTTCCACTGGATGAAGTTCTTTTTACAGCACTCTCCTCCTGTGCAGGGCGGGATGTACGTGTTCCAGCTCTTCGACTACTATGCAGCCAGTGGCATGTGTCTCCTGTTCGTGGCCATCTTTGAGTCCCTCTGTGTGGCTTGGGTTTACGGTGAGTGACTCCTCCCCTAGGTCCCCGCATCCTCCTCTTGTCTAAGGATCTCGGGGCCCTTAGACACGAAACAGACATCCACTGCTCACACTTACCTTTTCCTGGGGACGCCTCCCTACCCAACCTCAAAAATCGGGCAAATCCTAAATTGCTGCCTTTGGAAGGCCCCCCGGAAGCTGCCTTGCCCACAGTCTGGTTATAGCTGTACCTAGACCACCTCAGGTGGGCCCGTATCCCGCCCCGTCCAAATGTTTTCAGCTTTTGACAACCTCGACAATCAGGAAGTGACTGCCCATCCCCAGGCCAAGGCCTGCTTGCTGCTGTTTATGCCTGTGAGAGCCAGGAAAGAGCTTTCTCCCAGCAACGATTTGAACAGACAGCTGTGATGCCGTCTCTTAAGGGGTCCCCGCCCGTTCTGGTCTGTTTGTGGCCCCCCTTCTGATGTTCTGGGTACTGAAGAATGACTCCCTCCCGCTTCTTCTTTTCTCCACGGTAGGAGCCAGGCGTTTCTACGACAACATCGAAGACATGATTGGGTACAGGCCGTGGCCACTTATCAAATATTGTTGGCTGTTCCTCACGCCAGCTGTGTGCACAGTAAGCTCATTTCAGGGATACAGTCAGATGAAGGGAGGGAGAGACGGTGGCTAGCAGGGTAGAGAAGCCGTTAGCCCTGCCATGGACTTCTCCCTAGGAACTGAAAATCATCTCAGGCTTTCACTCATCCTCCTTGTGGATTCTAGAAAACTACAGAAAGATAGATTCTTCCTTTCCATGTCACAGAAGGATAAACTGAGGTCCAGAGCTGTCAGACGGTTTGACCAACACCACAGTGTGAGTCTAACATCACAGGCCAGGACTGAACCCGGGTGCACTGGACGGCTCATAATATTGTAATCACCACAGCAATGGTAAAAGCGGCCGGTACAGAGCACTGACTGGGTGCTGGGCCCAAGGTGCTTTAACACGTATTCACTCATTTCACCTTCACAAGAGCCCCATAAAGGAAGTGCTGCTGTTGCACTGGTGTTACAGATGACACTGAGGTTGGAGAGGTTGTTAAGCCACTGGCCCGAGCTAGAAAGTTGCAGAGAACTGGGATTCAACCCCACGCAACCTGGCTCCAGAGTGTGAGCCTGAGAGCACAACAGGCCACTGCCTTTGGCTGTATCTCTTTGTGTCAGCCGTTCCCAAGGCCCCACTGTGTGCAGGATAAAACTGAGGGACAGAGGGAGAACGAGGCATGGCCTCTACCCTCGAGGTACTCACACCCCAGACTCACGGTGCAGGAGGGGAGGGAGATACCTCACAGCACGCAGTGGGCACACGATCACGTCCTAACTGGGAGTCAGCTGCACGTAGAGGTGCCCAGGGGCACAGGGGCCCTGGCGTGACAGAGTCCACTGCTGGAGGGTGTGGGTTTCGGGCAGAGTGTGGATGGAGAAGATTGGAGGCTGATTGGCCCAGAAGAGCCTAGAGGGAATCCAGGCTTGGAGGGTGATTTCTTCCAGGCTGCTGGGGGTGGGGGAGCTGAGGGCACAGGGCCCCGCCCCTCAACCCCTTTCTCTTCTGTTCCCCCCCAGGCCACCTTCCTCTTCTCCCTGATCAAGTACACTCCGCTGACCTACAACAAGAAATACACGTACCCGTGGTGGGGCGATGCCCTGGGCTGGCTCCTGGCTCTCTCCTCCATGGTCTGCATTCCTGCCTGGAGCCTCTACAGACTTGGCACCCTCAAGGGCCCCTTCCGAGAGGTAGGGCCTTTGTGGGCAAGAAGTAGCCCAAGGGGCTGGGAGGCTTCGCAGGTGCTGACAGGTGGACAGCCAGCCAGGGTGCACACAGTTGTATGGAGGGGCCGTGGGCCTAGCCTGGGTGTCAGGGAGCGATAGAGGGGCTGCTGAGGTCTCAGGAAGAGACAGGGTGACTCTCAGACAGGAGCTGTGATGACAGGAGGGCAGGTTTCTGTGTGGGGAGGCAGGCGGATGTTGGTGATGAGGGAAGCTGGCAGACCTGCCCCCACTCTGCCCCCTGACAGCCACCTCCGCGCTCCCTGCAGAGAATCCGTCAGCTCATGTGCCCAGCCGAGGACCTGCCCCAGCGGAACCCAGCAGGACCCTCGGCTCCCGCCACCCCCAGGACCTCGCTGCTCAGACTCACAGAGCTAGAGTCTCACTGTTAGGCGGCAGGCCCTGGGATGGTGCCTGTGAGCCTGGCCGTGGGGATGGCTGCAGAGGGGACAGGGCAGAAGCAGCCCCATGTGCTTCCCTGCCCCCCACCTGGAGTGGATAAGACAAAACGGGTGTTTTGGAATCCACTGCTGAGCTGGAGGCCTCCCACTCCAGCTTTTCAGCTCGGGAGTTGCTGAACAGATGCGCAAGGCCAGTGCCAAGAGTGCCCCTCTGAGACCCTTGGGAAGCTGGATGGGGGCTGGTGGGTGGGGCGAGACTGTTGCTGACTTCGGGCCCTCTCACCCTTCATTCCATTAAATCCACATTCTTCCCGCTGACTGCTAGTGGTTCTGTCTGATTTCTGCCCCTCTGCCTGGCTGCCTTGCCCCTCCCCATCCTAGCCTCCCCCACTGAGTTCTCCCTGGGGCCCACTCAGCACGGTGATGGGGGGCTGGTGGCGGGGCCAGGCTGAGGGCCTCCATCCTCAGGCATCTGGACCAGAGGAGGCTGCCCCGCCTCTCTCCACGCGCCCTCAGCTTCCTTCCTCCTCCTTTGCACTGTGGAATAAGAAAGGAAACTGAGGGACGCATGAAGGAGACCCGAGTCCTAGCCAAAGGAAAGGCGAAGGCTGGTGGCAGCTTCCTCCTCCCCACTTTCCCTGCTGTGTCCTCGCCTACCCCCAGCAGCCAAAACTGTGCCTGTGTGCCCCCCGAGGCCGGGCGCGGGGGACGTGGGAGAGGGCTGGCTGTGACCACGCCCAATGCAGCAGGTTTGGGAGCCTTGGCAGAGGAGGGCACTGCCTGGCTCATCCAGCAGAGGGATGCCACTTCCTTGGGACCGCCTCGCTCTTCTGAGGATTGGAGACACCGGATGCCGGGTCACCGCCAGATGTGGCCACGAGGGGGTGGTACTGCCGTGGCCACAGCTCTACTGTCAGGGCCTGAGCTGCAGGGAGGAGCTCTTTAGGGTGAGGCTGCAAAGAGGATCCAGGTGGAAGGAAGTCTACCCCGGCTCGGGGACAGTGGGCATGGCGGAGGGGGTGCCCAGAGGGTGCCACAGGTGTGTCTCTGCAGCCTTACCTCTGGATATGGGCATGGAGCCGGGGCCCACATATTTCTGGCTGTTGCTTTTTTTTTTTTTTTTTTTTGAGACAGGAGTCTCGCGTCTGTCGCCGCCAGCTGGAGTGCACGTTGGCCGATCTCAGGCTCACTGCAAGCCTCCGCCCCAGGTTTACGCCATTCTCCTTGCCTCAGCGCCTCACCAGAAAGTAGCTGGACACAGGCGCCCGCCACCTCGCGCCGGCTAGTTTTTGTATTTTTTTAAGTAGGACGATGGGGCCACCAGGCCCTAGGTCCTCCGATCTCCGACCCCGGTGATCCGCGCCCGGTCTCGGCCTCCCCAAAGTTGCTGATTACAGGCTTGAAGCCACCGGTGCAGGCCATGGCTTGTTTTTTTTGCTTTTCTTTTTGAGGAACGGGTAGTCGGGCCTCCTGTGCCTAGCTGGAGTGGCGGGGCCGCGATCTGCCGGCTCACTGCAAGCTCCACCGCCTCCCAGGTTCCACTGCCATTCTCCTTGCCTCAGGCCTCCCTAGAAGCTGGGACTACAGGCCCCTGCCACCACGCCGGGCTAATTTTTTTGTATTTTCAGTAGAGACGGGGTTTCACTGTGTTCGCCAGGATGGTTTTGATCTCCCAACCTCGTGATCCGCCCGCCTCAGCCTCCCAAAGTGCTGGGATTACAGGCATGAGACACCACGTTCGGCCACTGGCTGTTGCTTTGTGTGTGGTTTTGGAAGTGGCTGCACACACGGCTACATCTCTCCCTGCCTATGCGCGGGCTTGGGGGTCTGCCCTCGTGCCCACCTTTGTCCAGATGGGTCTTCTGATGCTGTCCTTGGTGTGTCCCGTGATTCTTAGATCTGCAGTCTGAGGGTGCACAGGCTTCCCCGGGTGATCTCAGTTCTTCACATGTCCATTAGTGGACAAAAATGCACTGAAATATTTGCTAGTCTTCAATTTTTGACTTTTTGTCGTTGGAAGAGTTGGTGAAGATTAATGACAGCTGTCCTACTGTATGTCAGCCTTGGCTGCCCTTTCCTGGAGAATGACTGCTCGGGCATTCCCCAAGGGTGCTGGGCTCAATCTCAGTCTCACTGGGAGAGAAATACATCTGCTGGAGAGGCAGGCCGGAACTCGAGATGCTGCAAGACCCTCAGCTCCATCCATTGGACACTATTGACAGAACACCTCCCGTGTGGTGCGGTGCTGGGCTCAAGGTGCGGTGCTGGGCTTGAGGTGCCGTGCTGGGTTCGTGACACGCCAGGGGCAAAAACAGACACAATTTCTTAAACAATGAGTGACAGATACCGTGACAGAAAAGAGCAAAGAGCTGTGGAAAAGAATAACTGGGGGTAGGGCAGGACCTCATGTGCAGGTTGGGTTCTAAGGGTGTAATATCTGTCTGTATCCATCCATCTGACCAAAGTTGCCAGAACTGCCAACCTCAGTGGGAATGTGGGACTCAGATGGGATCTGAGTCGCATCTAGGAGCGTCCTGATGGTAGAACATGGTGTGAGAGTCACCTATTGGTGTAAGAATCAGGAGGTGTGGTTCCAGAACTTGCTGGGTGTCTTTGTGCAGTCGCTTGGAATTCAGGTTCTTTGCTTTGCAGTTGCAGATAATGCCAGGCGCTCCTTCTCCAAGCAGGCTTGTTTTAGGGCTCAAAGGAGGTAATGGGTGTGAGGGTCCTTTCAGTCACTTGGTGACACACGGTGTGAGGTCATCGAACTCGAGGGAGGTGGCTGAGGAGATGAGGCTCTAACCGCGGCTGGGGCTGGCAGGCAGTGATGTGAGAATGTTGCTGGCTTGGGTCAGGGGTCAGGGTTGAGGGAAGGAAGCAGGAGTATCTTGGCCTTAGCCAGTAGGGCTGAAGAGATGGGGGTACGGGTGGGGTGGGGGGTGTAGGGCAGCCGAGTCAGTGACACCTGCTTCCCCAGCCTGGAAGGGTGGGTCCCATATCTTGGAGTTCCCAGAGAAGAAGACTCAAAAGGAAGGGAGCCCTCTCTTGCCTGGAGGCCACACCTGTTAGAGAAGAAAGGCAAGCAGTGAGAGCCCGGGGCACGCTGAACAGGGAGAGCAGAAGCAGAGGTAGCAGGAGTTACAGACTATGCCCAGGGCTGTGGGGAAGCAGCGTGTTAGACACTGAGCCCACCAGGCTGTGTGGGGCCTCAGACCTTGCCCACATGGACACCCAGGTCTCAGATCCATACACAGCCATGCAGGCACCAGCCCCTCCTCATCCTCAGAGACATGTGCACATGTGCACCAACTCAGAGACGCCACAGCCAGCTGAGCGTACTCCTTTAGAGGGGCTTGCAGGCCTGGCTTGGATCCTGGCCCTTTTACTTACTAACTGTGTGACCTTGGGCAAGTTTAACCTCTCTGATCCTTAGTCTTCTCTTCCATAAAACAGGAATACTACTACTCACATCAGTGTTGTTAGAGTCCAACAGATGCTATAGGGACAGCTGCCCTGGGGAGCATTCAGGCAAACCCATCCTATTTCCCATAGCTCCAGCCCCACCACTTCGGGGTGCCAGCATCACAGAAAAGCTCAGGAAGAGTTTAGAGATATCCTTGCTGTGCCCAGTCTCAGACTAGGTTGCACTGGAGGGAGAGGTAGTCCTAAAATAATTCTGCCTCCTGTGGCCTGAGAGTGCTACTCCGCACAGCTGCATCGTCCAAGATAAGCAGGACCTGAGTCATCTAAGCCCTCTGATTCTGGGGAAACAATGTCCTCCCAGAAAAGGGAAAACTGTAATCATTTTTCCCCCTTCAAGTTCCATCTGTCCATCCGTCCGTCCATCCATCCGTCCATCCGTGCGTCCGTGCGTCCATCCGTCCGTCCGTCCATCCATCCATCCATCCATCCATCCATCCGTGCGTCCATCCATCCATCCATCCGTCCATCCATCCATCCATCCATGCATCCATCCATCCATCCATGCATCCATCCATCCATCCATCCATCTGTCCATCCGTCCATCCATCCATCCGTCCGTCCATCCATCCGTGCGTCCGTCCATCCGTCCATCCATCCATCCATCCATCCATCCATCCATCCATCCATCCATCCATCCGTGCGTCCGTCCGTCCGTCCATCCATCCATCCTCCATCCAGTAAACACTGAGTGCCTATTCTGAGGCAGAATTGTATTACATGCGAGAGGCAGAAATAAAGAATTATGAAATGAGACCCCTGCCCTATCGATATCCATGGTCAGGGGAACAGTATGCTACAGTGGAACAAGCATAGATTTTTGGAGCCAAGAGGCCCAGGTTCAAATCCCAGCACCATCACTCACTTGTGTGTGGCCTTAGGACAAACCACTTAGCTTCTATTTATTCACCCCAGTTTCCTGTCTGTAAAATGGGGCTGATGATTTTTACATTTCAAAGTTCTTAAGGGGATGAAATGAAGTAACATGTAAAACCCCTTGTCTGAGTTAGATGCTCAGGAATAAGTCCTATTCCAGGCCCTCTGAAAGTATGCATGGGGTTAGAAGATGAGGGTGGTGAGAACATTCTGTGGTGGCCAGTGGTTCCTACTGCAGCAAAGGTAATAGATTCATTTAGCTACACGTCATCTTCACTCTGCACACTCCTCAGTGTGGAAACAGCCCAGTCTCAGCTAGGCTTTCCAGGATGCCTATCTTTTGCAAAGATGAGAGTCTCTGGCCTCCAGGAGTTTACTAACTGGTCTGAATACTAAGTGGGTGTTGGAGGCTAGGAGAACTTGAGTAAGGAAGGACTCAACATTAAGATGGTGGGACTAAGGCCAGAGGTAGTCAGATAAAAACAGGGAGGGACTAGGTAGCTCTTTTGGGGGCAAGTCAAACTGCACTCCCTGGGCCAGGTCAACCAGGCAGCTGTTCTCTGACAAGGTGAAGGAGAGGTGACAGGACTGCTGGGCTGTTGCTGTTCATCCTCGCAGAAAGCATGTCACACCATAGGAGCTAAATATAATTTTTGAGGGAACCAACAGGGAAACTCACCCTCATGGCTTGCTGGATCCTCTCCCCTCTTTCTCATTTTTATGGAGAGGCTCGTGTTTTGTTCTGGAGTAGCTACAGCTAGGTGATTGCACGGACTTTGATGTTCCCTCTGCAATAGCTCTATGGTCAATCCATGATAGACCTGACATGCAGGGACAGGCCACACCTGAGCACCAGGGTGGCTCAAGTATGGATTCTTGCTGGGCCACGTCCTACTGTGCCACAGCTGATCCCCAGCCCGGCTTCTGGTTTCGTAGAGACAATGGGTCTGAGAGCTGAGACCTGCTCTGCCTTCCTCATCATGTGAAACCCCACAGGAGATGCTGAGAGGGGACTGAGAGGCACATACTGGGGGTGCTTGATGGAAAACTACAGACTGAGATTCTCACTTCACACCCCACCCCTGCTAGGAAGTTCTAAAGTACAAAGAGGAAGCACATGTAAAAGGAATTTTCCCTTTCTCCCCACAACTTCCTCTCCCTTCATACCACCTAGAGCTGAAGAAGCGTCTCCTTTGCTTGAAGGAGGCACCGGCTATTCTGAATGAAGGGCGGTGGGACGGTGCCGTACCCAGCACCAGGTGGACGTGCTCAGGGACAGTGACGAGGACACTGTTCTGGAGGAACTCACTGGGCGCACGGCATAGGGCACATGTATTCAAAAATACCCTTCCCCACTGATAGCTGCCAGGCCACTCCAGACAACTTCTAGGTAGGTGCCTGGTGCTGTGCAGTGACCAGAGGTGCCTGGGACCAGGCACCCCACTGTCCCAGCCTCTGCTTCCAGAGGACCCACACCTCCCCTGAAGCACCTGTGATATCCCAACACCCTCACAGCAGCCCCACAAAGTAGATATTGTATTGTTACCTACGTTTGACAGACTGGGACACCGAGGCTGACCCCTGTCTAGCTGTTGTGACTGATACATGATAGAGGAGAACTCAGGTCTGTCTGGTCCCAAGCCTGGGTCCTCTCTACACTGCTTTTGAGATAGGCTCTGGGTGCTTTCTCTAGGAAAATCCCAAGGAGAGGGGTAGTGGTTGTGAAGGTCCAGGGCTTTGCCTGGAAGCCACAGAGGGCAGGTACTTGGTGGAAAACTCCAGGGTGTGATTCACCCTCCTCCCCTGCCCTCATCAGTGAGGTCACCTCCCCTCCCAGGTTCTCAGTTTCCAGCCTGGAGTCTCTGGTAAGAGAGGGCTGCCCCTGTGCTGCACATCCCCATCTCCTCGTCCCTGGGAAGGAGATGGTTCTGGAGAGGGATAGAGGAAAAGGGGGAAGGGGGAGGGGAAGGAGCAGGAGNTCCATCCATCCATCCATCCATCCATCCATCCATCCATCCATCCGTGCGTCCGTCCGTCCGTCCATCCATCCATCCTCCATCCAGTAAACACTGAGTGCCTATTCTGAGGCAGAATTGTATTACATGCGAGAGGCAGAAATAAAGAATTATGAAATGAGACCCCTGCCCTATCGATATCCATGGTCAGGGGAACAGTATGCTACAGTGGAACAAGCATAGATTTTGGAGCCAAGAGGCCCAGGTTCAAATCCCAGCACCATCACTCACTTGTGTGTGGCCTTAGGACAAACCACTTAGCTTCTATTTATTCACCCCAGTTTCCTGTCTGTAAAATGGGGCTGATGATTTTACATTTCAAAGTTCTTAAGGGGATGAAATGAAGTAACATGTAAAACCCCTTGTCTGAGTTAGATGCTCAGGAATAAGTCCTATTCCAGGCCCTCTGAAAGTATGCATGGGGTTAGAAGATGAGGGTGGTGAGAACATTCTGTGGTGGCCAGTGGTTCCTACTGCAGCAAAGGTAATAGATTCATTTAGCTACACGTCATCTTCACTCTGCACACTCCTCAGTGTGGAAACAGCCCAGTCTCAGCTAGGCTTTCCAGGATGCCTATCTTTTGCAAAGATGAGAGTCTCTGGCCTCCAGGAGTTTACTAACTGGTCTGAATACTAAGTGGGTGTTGGAGGCTAGGAGAACTTGAGTAAGGAAGGACTCAACATTAAGATGGTGGGACTAAGGCCAGAGGTAGTCAGATAAAACAGGGAGGGACTAGGTAGCTCTTTTGGGGCAAGTCAAACTGCACTCCCTGGGCCAGGTCAACCAGGCAGCTGTTCTCTGACAAGGTGAAGGAGAGGTGACAGGACTGCTGGGCTGTTGCTGTTCATCCTCGCAGAAAGCATGTCACACCATAGGAGCTAAATATAATTTTGAGGGAACCAACAGGGAAACTCACCCTCATGGCTTGCTGGATCCTCTCCCCTCTTTCTCATTTTATGGAGAGGCTCGTGTTTTGTTCTGGAGTAGCTACAGCTAGGTGATTGCACGGACTTTGATGTTCCCTCTGCAATAGCTCTATGGTCAATCCATGATAGACCTGACATGCAGGGACAGGCCACACCTGAGCACCAGGGTGGCTCAAGTATGGATTCTTGCTGGGCCACGTCCTACTGTGCCACAGCTGATCCCCAGCCCGGCTTCTGGTTTCGTAGAGACAATGGGTCTGAGAGCTGAGACCTGCTCTGCCTTCCTCATCATGTGAAACCCCACAGGAGATGCTGAGAGGGGACTGAGAGGCACATACTGGGGTGCTTGATGGAAAACTACAGACTGAGATTCTCACTTCACACCCCACCCCTGCTAGGAAGTTCTAAAGTACAAAGAGGAAGCACATGTAAAAGGAATTTTCCCTTTCTCCCCACAACTTCCTCTCCCTTCATACCACCTAGAGCTGAAGAAGCGTCTCCTTTGCTTGAAGGAGGCACCGGCTATTCTGAATGAAGGGCGGTGGGACGGTGCCGTACCCAGCACCAGGTGGACGTGCTCAGGGACAGTGACGAGGACACTGTTCTGGAGGAACTCACTGGGCGCACGGCATAGGGCACATGTATTCAAAATACCCTTCCCCACTGATAGCTGCCAGGCCACTCCAGACAACTTCTAGGTAGGTGCCTGGTGCTGTGCAGTGACCAGAGGTGCCTGGGACCAGGCACCCCACTGTCCCAGCCTCTGCTTCCAGAGGACCCACACCTCCCCTGAAGCACCTGTGATATCCCAACACCCTCACAGCAGCCCCACAAAGTAGATATTGTATTGTTACCTACGTTTGACAGACTGGGACACCGAGGCTGACCCCTGTCTAGCTGTTGTGACTGATACATGATAGAGGAGAACTCAGGTCTGTCTGGTCCCAAGCCTGGGTCCTCTCTACACTGCTTTTGAGATAGGCTCTGGGTGCTTTCTCTAGGAAAATCCCAAGGAGAGGGGTAGTGGTTGTGAAGGTCCAGGGCTTTGCCTGGAAGCCACAGAGGGCAGGTACTTGGTGGAAAACTCCAGGGTGTGATTCACCCTCCTCCCCTGCCCTCATCAGTGAGGTCACCTCCCCTCCCAGGTTCTCAGTTTCCAGCCTGGAGTCTCTGGTAAGAGAGGGCTGCCCCTGTGCTGCACATCCCCATCTCCTCGTCCCTGGGAAGGAGATGGTTCTGGAGAGGGATAGAGGAAAAGGGGGAAGGGGGAGGGGAAGGAGCAGGAGGAGGGGAGATGAAGTCAGGGTGTGAGCCTCTGGGCCCCTTCCCCTGCCCAAGGGAGCAGCTCAGCCCAGCTCTGGAGGGGTCATCATGGGACCATGGCCACTGGGAGGGCACGGTCTGGAGACAGTGGGTTCATAGTGGGAGTGGGATGGGGGTGGGAACACTGGGGACAGAGGACTTGACTTCCTGAGGTTGGATGTTGTAATCTTGGTTCACAAACTTTTGGCCTCAGTCCCTCCTGTCACTCCTGGTATTTCTCTGTCCCTTCACTTCCCAACACATACACACACACACACACACACACACACACACACACACACACATACAGCTTCTTTCTGTCTGGGAGTCCCTGGACAAGTCACATGGGATTTTGCACTGGGAGGAACAGGGTAAGGCGTGAACGTGGAGGACAGTTTCCCTTTCAGGTCCCGGCTCTCTTGACTTTCCTGTAAGCGGCCACCCTGGAACTCTCCTGGAGACCTGATGCCTGCAGCTGAGCTGACCGCAGGAGCCGGTGCTGGGAACTGAGGTGAGCGGGAAGTGGAAGGGCTGGCTCTGTTTTTGCAGTCTCCACCTGCTCTCCAGAGGGGCTGGAGGGATAGAGCCCTGGGAAGTGAGACTGTGGAACTGTGCGTGTCTGTGGTGGGAGGCAGGACCTGCAGTAACCTCAGGCCAGAGGGCAAGTCTGATGCCCACGACCGACTCTCAGGACAAGGGGTGCCCCCTAGCTCCGCCCCATCCAGCGTGGGAGCGGCTCAGGGATTAGCCTGTGGAACAGGAAAGTCCACCGATGGGGAGCTGGTCACGGCAGTGGGTGAAAGCAGAGGTGGTCATCTGGCGAGGGGAGGGGAAGCAGAGGGTATCCATCGAGGTGGAAGGAACAGTGGAGAGGAGAAACCTCGGGGCATTCCCGAGGGCCCAGGAACTGCAATAAATGATCACAGGTGAGGGGCTCCTGTCCTCTGCCCAGCCGAGCATAACGAGCTGGGTGCCCGGCGTCTCCCAGGAGGAAGCTGTCTTGGCTTTGGGCGGTGGGCGGCTTGGGTGTGCTCGTGCCCGAGGGGGGCACTCAGGGGAGTTGCGGGCAGCCACCAACTGAGACAAGCAGCTCACGGGGTGTGAAGGACTACAGAGGGAGCCAGGTTTTGGTCATGCACACAGGTATGTGTGTGCGAAGGGACGTGACGGGAAATGGCACCAGTGTGGGTACACGAATGGGTGTTGGCATGTGGGTGTGGGCTGAAGCGGGGGCTGGGTCCCATCCCCCCATGTGCAAGGGCTGAGCTGTTCCTATGCTGGACTGGGGAGCAAAGGGGACAGAGCTGGGACCCCAGCGGCACATGGGCAGCAGCATTTCTGGTCTTGTCTGCTCCTCTGCTAGCCCCAGCTGGACCTCTGGCTACATGCCCAGCTCCTGAAAACAGAGTTAACTTCGGACTTTCTAGTCTCTTGAAGATTTCCTCTCTGGGCAGCACCAAGCCCCGGGGTGGAAATTGGTGTGTTTGCTTCTGAAGGGCACTGAAGTATGATGAGG
Organism: Rhinopithecus bieti; assembly: GCF_001698545.2. Lineage (NCBI taxonomy): Eukaryota > Metazoa > Chordata > Mammalia > Primates > Cercopithecidae > Rhinopithecus > Rhinopithecus bieti. The sequence goes on along the minus strand of NW_016828873.1, from coordinate 230,600 downwards.
TCCATCCGCCGTCCCTCACCCGCTGCCGCAGCTTAGCAAAGCAGGTGGGCGGCCTTGGGAGGAGACGCGAGGGGCTGGAGAGGCGGCCAGCTGAAGCTGGTGGTGGAAGCGCACAGCGGGGGTGGGGTGCACCTTTGAAAAGTAGCCAGAAAGGAGAACTCAGTACAGCTTGTTTTGGCGTCCAACATCCTCTGGGCCATTTCTTCCCTGAGTCTGACTTAAATCCCTCTTGCTGCAGTTTAAGCCTGTTTCCCCTTGAGTTACCCTGGCCCGGGGCTGTCCTTTTCACTTGCTCTTGCTTTCATCCTGCTATTCTGGATTTTCATTCTTAACCACAAGTTATGCTCCTCCCAATTACCTTTTTATTTTTTAAAAAAACATGTGTCAGTGACGGTTCATCATCTCATGTTCTCTTTTCTCTCTTCCCCTATTTCTGATAAAACTCAAATCCTGGGCCCACACGGGATTCTGTGATTTGCTTCCCTGCCCCTGCTCCCCTCCGGCTTTCTCTTCATTTACTCCTTTTCCCCAACAAGACTCCACTCCCCCAACTCTGGAGACCACCTTGGTCCTGCGATCGCTACCTCTGGTCTGGGAACAGTCAGGCTCATTTCTGACCACTGCCCTGGGGTCCTTGTGTTTGGAGCTCACCCTATGGCCGGCGAGCAGAGACCCTCGGTTCTCCTTCTCTTTATTGAGTCTTGTTTTTATCCCTTCAGCCTCCGAAAACCCCTGCTGAGCAGCGTTCTCTCTTCCAGGGAGACTTAGGGTTCAGAGAGGAGGTGTGATTGGCCTGAGGTCACACAGCAAGTTAGAGACCCAGCTCCACCACTCACTGTCTTGGTAAGTTTATTCTAGCATTGGAGAATGGTGTCCCCGAGGCCCTGCGGGCGCCAGGCACTGTTCGTTCATCTCTCGGAGCTTCACTTCCTCACACATGAAGTGGAGCTAATAGTAACGCCTAACTTCAAAGATTCTTACGAAGACGCACGTCAGTCACACAGAGAAAAAGTGCCTGTTGTGGCCACGGGGCTCACTCAGGTGTCAGCTGCTGCTGCTGTTAACAGCTAGATCTGGATTAGAACTTTGGGTTTCCCATCTGGTGCTTCTTCATGAATGTTTTCAAGCTCGTTGACTAGTTTGTTCATTTGTTTGGGGATGAGTCCAGGGTCATTTCTCAGGGTGCCTCGGTCCTAATTCTGTAGCAGCATCGACATTTGGGTTCAGATGGTACCAACTTCTCCCCTGGGCCTAACTCCCCGTTTGTTCTCCCAAGGCTCCAGTGCTCAAAGCCCCCATGGGTCTCATCACATACTCCGGACGGACTGAGAAGCGCTCTTTCCCCCGCTGCCCCGCCTTCTCCCTTATATCAGAGACTCAGTGCCTTTGCTTTCCACTGGGTGTCTCTCCTCATCCTCCCTCCTGGGCTGCAGGGGAAGCCTCCAAGTAGGTCCCAAACCAGAATTTCACTCTGACACGCTTTCCCGTTCCTGGCACCCTCCAAGTCACCTTCAAAAATTTCCATAGCCTCAAATGGCTCCTGCCCACGCCTTTCTAACTGACTTGGGCTTGGGCTGTTGCCTGGGTTAAAAGGACCAACAAATACACACAGACTTTTCCTTAATAAAAAGAATCCCTGTGTTTCTCTAGAGCCTTGGAGGAGCACGGAGCACCGGTAGACCTGATTCCCTCAATACCCCTCAGAGGTGAGGGGCTGTGGGATGGGTGCTCCCCTCTACAGTCTGGGGCACCTCCTCTTGGCAATTCCCTGGGAATAAAGGCAGAGGTGGCCTCAGGGTAATTGTTTGTGTGTATGAGAGGGAGGAGAAGGTAAACACAGACTGGAGATACACCCTGACAGAACCGGATTTATCTCCTGGCAGTTGACAAGCAGGCCAAGGGCCAGAGAGTAGAACTGAGAATGGCCCACGTCATTTTTTCTGGAGGTCTAGGGCGCTTTGGGCTCTCTAGGAGGGCAGGGAGAAGGAAGGGCAGTGACCCGCCGAGATGGGCAGCCACTGCTGGGCCTCCCTCTTGAAGAGCCAGTCATTTGGTCACCTTGGGGGTCATCTGGAGATGATTTCCAGCCAGGCGAGAACTGGTCTGCTGATCCCTTCTGGCACCAGGGCCCCCCAGTTTTTCTCAGGACAGAGATGCAACAGAGAGAAGAGGAGCTGGGGCTCCCTCGAAGGCTTACACTTGCCCCTGGTGCCGATCCTTGTTGTCATCTGGCCTTGTTCAGAGGCCCCACCTTCTCTTTTCCTCCCAATCAGCTGCCCAGAGCTGCTGGCTCCCCTGTTTACTCCGTGTTGATCGATCACCTTAGCACACAGCTGGCTAGGAGAGAACCATGCAGTCACTTTGGCCACACCTGCCCTTTGACCCTTGCTACCTCGGCAGCCTTGATCCCTTCTGGCCTGGAGGCCAGAGGCTAAGCTGAGGTTACTCAGCAGACATCAAGGACCTGGGCAGATGGGCCGGCGGGGATGGTGGCGAGCTGTGCCGATAAAAAGGGACAGGAAAAGAAAAAGCTTGAGCCTGGGTTTTCGTCACAGTTCTACTCCTGAGTGGTGTTGGGCAAATCACTTCATCTGTCAAGGCCTGGATTTCCTCATCTGCAAACTCAGAAACTAAGATTTGCTCTTTATTTGCTCTGAGAGTGATGAGAATGAAGCGTAACCTTAGGTGAGAATGCCATGAACACTTGGGAAGAACAGCGATACATTGACAGCAGAGATCAGGACGGGAAAGCAGGGCTGGCGGGAGCACGTCGGGTTTTACAGCTGATTTCTTCTCTTCCCACCAGGCTTTGGCCCTCGTCATCCCGCCCACCCAGCGGGGCCTCCCAATCCGCCACACGGCCATGGACGGGAAAGTGGCAGTGCACGAGCATGGGCCTCCTGCAGTCTCCTGGGTCCCCGAGGAGGGAGAGAAGTTGGACCAGGAAGACGAGGACCAGGTGAAGGATCGGGGCCAATGGAACAACAAGATGGAGTTTGTGCTGTCAGTGGCCGGGGAGATCATTGGGCTGGGCAATGTCTGGAGGTTTCCCTATCTCTGCTACAAAAATGGAGGTGGTGAGTTCACTTTGAGGTAGGCATGGTGGGGAGAGCTGTGCCCTGGCAGCTGGGCAGTGCCTACCTGGGCCCTCCTTCCTGGGCAGTGTGGTTTATAAAAGGAGGGGTATTTTGGAATCGGAGGACTTGAGTTTGAGTTCCAGCTCCACCATTAGCCTCAGCGTCCCCTCTGTGAAATGGGGACAATACCTCCCAGGGCGACGGTGAAGATGAAATTAGGCCATGGGCGGGACCAAGAAATTCTAGTTTTTTGCAAAAGCTCCTTCATGACTATGTAAAGGTCAATCGTTGATAGAATTCCGCCATTCATTCAGCGAACATGACTGCAGGCCTGTCACGTGCCAGACCCGGCACTAGGTGCGGAACAGAACACATTGCACGTGCTACACTCTGTGGAAGGGTTCTGGGAAGCGGTGCTGTGTCTGCGGCAGGCTGTGGACAAACAGAGCAGCATGGTCCGTGTCAAATGGTGATGCGTGGAGGGGTGAGGCGTGGCGCAGGGAAGAGGGATAGGGAGTGCTAGGCGTGCGGAGGGGAAGGGGACAGTTCAGCAGACTTGAAGGAAGTGAAGGTGTGAGTGTCGTGGGTGTATCCTGGATGGAGAACACGCCCGACACAGGTCCTGGGACTGGAAGCAGCAGGCCTGTCTGAGGAGCAGTGAGGAGCCAGGTGTGGCTGGGGCGGAATGAGAGAGCAAGAGAAGAATGGGGTGAGGTCAGAGAGGTAACAGGGTCACTCAGGCTCTGTTCCGAGTGAGATAGGAGCCACGGAAGCAATTTTGGTTGGAGAAATACCTTGCCTTTGAGTTTTTTTTTCCAAATTAGAGAAACAGGATTTTATTGTTTTTCAGCACTGGATGTAAAAATTAGCAGTGGTGGGGAGGGGCCGGATTCCTTTTCTAAGTGTACAGCTCAGTGGTTTTTAGTCACAGGATTGTGCAACCATCACCACAACCACTTTTAGAACATTTTCATCATCCCCAAAAGAAATCCTATATTCATCAGCAGTCGCTCCTCATTCCCTCTCCCGGCCAGCCCTTGGCAACTGCTCACGTGCTGCCGGTCTCTGCGGATCCCTGTTAGGGCTATTTCATAGGAATAGAGTCGTTTAATGGGCAGTCCTTTGTGAGTGGTCAGATTCATTTTTTTTTTTTTTTTTTTGCCTTTTGAAATCACTTTTATTCTTCCTGTGGAAAAGGTATATGTTTATTGCAAACATTAGAACCTTTCAGGAAGGTAGAAAGAATATTCACATTTAGAGATAACCGTTGTTGAGAAAATCCTCCTAACCACTGTTTATATTAAATCTGACCAATATTTACGGAGTGTCTACTACGTATCTTGCTATGTGTTTTAAAGCTTACAGTTATGATCACAAGCTGCTGGAATTGACAACTCCTAAGAAAAAGCAGTAGGCTTTCTTGGACTGGCTCGGTCTCTAGTGCTGAGGCTGAGAGGGTAGGCTGACCCTGGGCCAGAAAGTCAGGGGAAGGAGGATGAAGGGTCAGGGTGTTGGTTTCCTTCTTCATCCAGGGCCACCATCTCGTGGCATATAGGATGTCAGGGTTGGAGATGGAGGTGGCCCAGGCTAAGCCCTCCTTTGGTGGAGGAGGATTTGCCCAGGACCTCAGAGGGCCCTGGAACCAGGCTGGCTGGTTCCTGCGTCACGGCACACTCCTCACCCAGCTATCCGGGAGGGAGAGAGCACTAGGGCCTGGGAGGCAGGGCTGTGGCGTCGGGCGCTCACCCTGCCTCTGTCCTGCCACTGGCTTCTGCTGTGGCTGTGGCCTCTGTCCTGGCCATGGGGCGGGGTGCACAGAGAGAGATAAGTACCCCCAGTAACATCATGGGATGTCGGATCCGGGTGACCCTTGTCCCAGCCTAACCCTTGGGAAAGACACCCTTTCTTTCATCTTTAAGACGAGGGGGCCAAATGAAGTTGGGGTCCCAATCTGGAGTCCCTGGTCCTTGGGGGTCTAGGAATGTAGTAAAGAAGGACCAGGAATTCATCTTCTCGTTTCCAACAACTAATGATGGATGGATGTGGAAACAGGACGTCTCAGACTAGTCCAAATGTCTTTTAGTTTTTGCTGTAGACTGAACTGTACTAACTCATAGTGATAATAAAGTTTATCTCAGGCTGACCATAAGGCCTGATTGGCAGTTAAATATGATTTTTATTAACATACACAGGGAAATTTATTGATTATTAATTAGTAAACATAGTTCTGCAGAGAAAAATCTTTCAAAAGAAACAAAAGAGTAATAAAACTATTGGTCTAATGAGGTCTTTGCTTATGAAAAAGAGGGAGCCCCTGAATTAGATCATCCTTAAGAAATCATTCACCTCAGAAGAGAACTTTAGGAAACTCCCGCTATCTGGGTTGTGAGTGGTTCAGGAACGAGCACGTAGAGGAGGTAAGGCGCACCGCAGAGGTGTTTAAACCAACCACAGGCTTCCGGACACCCTGTCTGTAAAGGTTCCCATGGGACATCATTGGCCTGCTTGTGCCCACAGCCTGGGCTGACACCAAGGAGACATGAACCAGGGTAACCTTCCAAAGCAAGGCACTGATCGGATAATTTGAGGGGAGGGTGTTGGCAGCGTTAGCGTTCTAGAAACCCGAGGGTAGAGGACGCCCTATACGCGATCCAGAACCAACCTTTTCATCTGCCCCCGAAGGTCCAGAGTTGGTGCCGCCCTTTCAGGGAGGACCTGACAGACATCCTGTAAAGCGCCTTCTGGGGAGACCTCAGGCCATGTCCCTCTACTGCACGCTACCCCTCAGCCTAAGTCCTGGGACTTCCCAAGCCACTGAAACCTGGGTCAGTGGTGTTACTGGCACTGTGTTGACCAACACTCTAGTATTCCCAGGGTTGGAAAGGCAAACATGGGGTTCAAAGGGACTTTGGAACTCAGTGGAGAGTTACTGGCTTGTGGCTCTCCAGGATCCAGAAGACACAACCTTTTCCTTCTCTCACATATTGCTATCAGGAATCTGACAGATGGGTGCAAGAGTTTTGGAGAACAATTTGGAAATGCATGTTTTAAAAAATGTGCATCTCCCAAAGGTGGAAACAAGCCAAATATCCACGAACAGATGAATGGATAAACAGAACGTGGTAGGTTCCCACAAGTGAATATTACGTAGCCTTCAAAAAGAAGGGAATTCATGCTATGACCTGGATGAATCTGGGAGGCATGCATGCTGAATGAAATAAGCCAGGCACAAAGAGATAAGCACTGTATGATTACACGTTCATGAGGTACCTAGAAGAGGCAAATGCATAGAAACAGAAAGTAGAATCACGGTGGCCAGGGGCTGGGGAGAGAGGGGCATGGGGAGTTCAGGTTTAATGTGTACAGAGTCTCAGTCCGGGATGATGAAAAAGCTCTGGATATGGATGGTGGTGATGGTTGCACAACATTGCGAATATACTTAATGCCACTGAACTGTACACTTAAGAACAGTTAAAGTGACTTATATTATGTATATTTTATCATTCACACACACAAAGCAAAAAAAAAAGTGCATACCTTTTGACTCAGGAGTTCCTCTACTGGTAATTTGTACTAAGGAGTGAATTAGACAAGTGCACGAGGATGTGGACAGCGGTCTTCATTATGACAACGTTTCGGATGAAATGACCAAAAGTCCAATGACAACATACTGGCTAAGTGCACTAGGATAGATACATAGGGTGGAACACTATGCAGCAATCAAAATGATGAGGTAGATATGTATTTATTGACATGAAGAGGTTTATGGTAAAAATTTAAAAGCGGTTATCAAATAATGTATTTGATACACGATTACTTCTCATTTTGCAGAAAATACATGTGTGTGCTTTTAAGAAATCTGGAAGGATAATCAATGCTTTTTCCTTTCTTTCCCTCTGTACTTTCTGTGTTTTCTACATAATAATATGGATATGAAGTATCAGAGGTATATAGTGTAGTGATTAAGAGCTCAGCCTCAGGACTAGACCGCCTGGGTTTGTGCCTCAGTTTCCTCATTCATGCTTCGGTTTTTCCATCTTTAAAGTGACCTCAGTTTTATTATCTGCAAAATGGGGATAACAGTAGGGCCTGCCCCATGGGAGGTTGTTTTGCAAGGACTGTGATGTTGATGGAGCATGTACAAGAGTGCCTAACATGAAGTCAGCACCAAGTAAGCACTCAGTGTTCTCATGGTGTAACAAACAATAATCCATTCATCCTGAGATGAACTTCTGACGCGAGGTTTATGCCTTAGTGACTCCTACTGAGGTGGGTCTCCTGGGCTTGGTGTTGTCTTCAGATTCCATTCCTGTGTAACCTGCTGGAAGTCTGTTAGGCCTGGCCTCCCTCTGGCACCTGCAGGTTGGCACCTAATCACATCATGGCCTTCTCTGCTGGGAGCCCTGTTCAGATCAGAACTGGGTGGAGGCAACAAACACCCTGAAAATTATTAATGGGAAAACAATGCTTCCCACGTGTTTGTGTTTGTTTTTCTCTAAAATGTACCAAAAGTTTAATAAGCATAACAAGTTATATAGAAGCCATGTGTTTATTCCAAAAATAATCTATTGACTAGATTTGTAAAGTACACTAAGAAAATAAATAGTATATATATTAGAATTTCCACCTAAGTTTTCATTAATTTCCCTTCCAAGGTCTTTCTCATTCTGTGTAGGGTTCAGATCAGAACATTCCCACATGTACCTGCCTAACACTCAGGACGGTAGGCAGACAGGAGGAAGCCGACTTGGGTCCTCGGGAGGGGTCAGGAGGGAGATTAAGAACAGGATGATGGAGGGTGGGTTTGTTGGGGGAGGGGGGTCTGAAAGGATCCAGGCTGAGGAAGAGCCCCGGTGTGGCTCAGCCCTGCCTCTCTCTTTTCTACAGGAGCCTTCTTCATCCCCTACTTCATCTTCTTCTTTGTCTGCGGCATCCCGGTGTTCTTTCTGGAGGTGGCGCTGGGCCAGTACACCAGCCAAGGGAGTGTCACAGCCTGGAGGAAGATCTGCCCCCTCTTCCAGGGTATGTATCCTCCCCCATCTTCCTATTCATGGGCCCTCCATCTTGCCTGCATCCCCCCATTGTCTCTCCCTTCCTACCCACCCACTGCCTCACTCATCCGCTCACTCCCATCCTGCGCCAAGTGCAGAAGCAGGCTTCGTGGGCGGGTTGGAGAGAGGTGAGCCTGGTGGGGAAACACCAGCAAGCTGGGACTCTTACCACTGATTAGGGGGAGGTGGGGGAGGCCAGTTTGGTGCTGATGCCTCTTGGGGCAACCATGGGACCCCTGCAGGGGCAGAAGTGAGGGGCTGGAACCGAGTGAAGCTTGGCTTACTGTGGTTCTACTCACAGGTGCTGGGTGCTCCAGGGGTGCTGTGCCTCAGCCAGAACAGTTTCCCCCTGTTCTGCCCTCCATCCCAGCAGCTGTAAATGTCCCACTCAGCTGGGTCCTATGCCTAGGTCCAAGCACGCTCATGGACAGCACATGCAGGGCTGGCCTCTCTGGAACAAACAGAGCTTATGGGGGTGCCATAGTCAGGGTGAGCAAACGGAGCACTGGAATGCGAGAGAAGGAGATACCGTGGCTCTTTCCTTCTTTTCCAAGTCAGAGAGGCGCCAAGGCCTGGGATCTCAGCGGGAGGTGTGTGCGCCCATGCGATGCGGGTGGGAGGCCCGGGCTGCGCCACCCGCCCTCTGCCGGCCGCAGCGCCCACCGCACTCCCCTCTCCCGGGAGACAGGAGACGGTGCGTTCAGGCTCGGGGCTCGCCCTGCGCTCACACATTCCCGCCACAGGCCGCTCGGTGGCCGGCTTCTCCACCCAGCGCCACTCCTGCTCTCTCGGAGATGGGGCCGCCCTGCCCCCTCTCCAGCAGAATCGCCGGCCCCCGCTCAGCACTCCCGGGTCCGCTGAGTTCACGGGGCTGACCCAGGGCTGCGGGATGGGCCGGATGGCCGCGAGCACAGCGCGTTCCGCCTCGGCACAGTGGCCGCTTGTTTGTGTGTTTGTGTGTTTGTGTGGGTGTCTGTGTGTGCGCGCTCAACGCCCCGCCCGCTCCCCGGGGACCCTCTGCCATCGGCGGGTTCCCTCCTGCGCAGCGCCACGCCCACCTCCGCGGGGCCGCCCGGCCCCCCGCAGAACCCGTCCTTGCCACAGTGGGCTCGTCTGGCCCCAGTGGTTTTGTTCATAGCGTTGATTTTTCAGCCAGGCTGTTCTGAAAGGTCCACAGTCCTTCCTTAAGTAGGGAGCACTTCGGAAGGCTGAGGGAGGAGGACCGCCTGAGCCCAGGAGTTCGAGACCAGCCTGGGCAGCATAGTGAGACCCACCCCTTCTCCCGTCTCTACATAAAAATTTAAAAATTAGCCGGGTCTGTCTGTGGTCTCAGCTACACCGGAGGCTCAGATGGGAGGATCGCTTGAACCCAGGAGTTGGAGGCTGCAGCGAGCCGAGATCACACCACTGAGCTCTAGCCTGGACTCACTCTCTCTCTCTCTCTCTCTCTCTCTCTCTCTCTCTCTCTCTCTCTCACACACACACACACACACACACACACACACACACACAGTTACTGAGCATTGACTAAAGACAAAGAGAGGGCTAACCCAGCAGGAAAGGGGCGGGGGTTCTCTCACAGGGGAAACTGGGCTCCAGCCCTTCTCCGCAGGACTCCCGAGCCACCTGGCAACACGTTGCTTTTAAAATGACTGTGGAAAAGATTCCACTTTGTAGACGGGGGTGCTGGGGAGGTATGTGTAAGCCCTCCCTTTCCGCCACCCTCCCTCCCCAAATACGCTGCCAGGAGACCAAGTGCATCCAGCTAACCACGAGGCTTCACGACAAGTGTTAAAATAGCGTGAGGTCTCCACCTTTGCTGGCGGTCTTGCTGCTGGCTGAGATGGCGCTAGGTGCTGACTCAGGCTCCTAAGGTCCTGACACAGGGACCATTTCTCCCTTCTTCTCTGGTTTCTTTCTTTTGCTGTTATCCTGAGACCCCTTTGTCACCCAGGCTGGAGTGCAGTGGCATGATCTCGGCTCACTGCAACCTCTGCCTCCCGGGGTCAAGGGATTCTTGTGGCTCAGCCACCCAAGTAGCTGGGATTACAGACGTGTGCCACCACACCTGGCTAATTTTTGTATTTTTAGTAGAGGTTGGGTTTCACCATATTGGCCAGGCTGGTCTCAAACTCCTGACCTCAAGTGACTCACCCGCCTTGGCCTCCCAAAGTGCTAGGATTATTGGTGCAAGACACATTCTTACCAAATTTTCCTACTTACTCCTTCCTTCTTCTGGCCCCTTTTCGTTTTCCAACCAATACATGGTTGTTGTAGGAAAACTAGAAAATGCAGATAGCCAAAAAAAAAAAAAAAAAAAAAAA
>NW_016828873.1:204995-219643 GCF_001698545.2 Rhinopithecus bieti | reverse complement strand
AAAAAAAAAAAAAAAAAAAAAAAACCCGGAAACTTGAAAATGTTATTTGAAATCCTACCACCTAGAGAATCACTTGTTAACTTTTGGGTGAAGATCTTTCCAGAGCTTTTCCCATGAAAAAAAATATATATACGTTCAAATATATATTACAAAAATGGGAAAATGCGTAGGGTAATGTCCTGTAACCTGCATTTCTTCCTTAGAAAAATATGCTGTGGGCCAGGTGCGGTGGCTCACGCCTGTAGTCTGAGGGAACAGGACTCCCAAGCATTGCCATCTGCTGTCCCTTGCATCACACCCACGGGCTCCTGCCCAAAGTTCCGTCCCCTGCCCAAAGTTCTTACTTCCTCTGCTAGGGCACAGGTTATGTACCTATAATCCCAGCACTTTGGGAGGTCAGGAGTTCAAGACCAGCCTGGCCAACATGGTGAAACCCCGTCTCTACTAAAAATACAAAAACTAGTTGGGTGTGGTGGCATATGCCTGTAATCCCAGGTACTCAGGAGACTGAGGCAGGAGAATCGCTTGAACCTGGGAGGTGGAGGTTTCAGTGAGCCGAGACCGTGTCACTGCACTCTAGCCTGGGCAACAGAACAAGACTCCATCTCAAGAAAAAAGTAAAAAGAAAAAAAGAAAAAAGAAAGAAAACTATGCTGTGAATGGCTTCTCATGCCACTGGATAAACCCAGTGGTTCTCTTTGTGTAGCACCCAATACCCTTGTAACCTCAACTGGCAGCTTCTGTGTGACTTTTTTGCTAACATTGATCTCTCTTGTCCCTCCCCACCTCTCCCCCACTCTGGAAGGCATTGGTCTGGCGTCTGTGGTCATTGAGTCATATTTGAATATCTACTACATCATCATCCTTGCCTGGGCTCTCTTCTACCTGTTCAGCTCCTTCACCTCTGAGCTGCCCTGGACGACCTGTAGCAACGTTTGGAACACAGGTATCCATCATTTCAGCCTCTGGGATGTTGCCTAATAGGGGCTGGGCTGCGGCGGCTGGTGATGTCCAAGCAGCGATGGGGTGTATAGCAGAACTTGCCTCACAGCCAAGCCATGTGGGCTCCAGGGCCAGCTCTGCTCCTTGGCTCTTCTGGGGCCCTCAGGCCAGCCACTAGGACAAGTCAGTGTGGTTGGGAGAACCCAAAGGGAGTGTATTAAACAACTGCAAGGGTTATCGCCACTTACTCATTCGTGCACTTAGCAAGCACTTACTGGACACCTACTGTGTGCTAAACATGGTGCCGAGGGCTGGAAATGGGTACAAGGCTGAGCAAAAGCAGCAGGGACCCAGCCTTCACTGTGTTTACAGTCTGGTGGTGGAAACAGACAAATAAACACAACCACCACAAACTGTGATAGGTGAACGAAACTGCAGAAACCATAGAACAAGGGGAGGGAGACGTATCATCTGAGGCCTGAAGTGAGAAAGAGCCCAGCACGTGAACAGCATTCCAAGCAGGGGGAAGAGCAGGCACAGGGCCTCAGTCCCTTGGTCTGTCAAGTGGAGAGACAGGAACGGGCCAGTGGGGAGAGTGCATTCCCTACCAGCTGCCCATGAGAGGTCTGAGGAGATCTGAAGTCTGGACAGTGTCTGAGGTTGGCAGGGCAGCCAGGTAAGCAGCCAGATTCAGAGGGAACAAGAGCAGGGGGAGGAAGAGCTGGCTCTATGAGCCTCCTGATGCTCTGGAGAGGGTGGGCTCCAAAAGAAGCTCCTGGGGCTAAGAGTGGTGAGGACCACCAGGCTGCAAGGCCAGAGGGCCAGGGGGACTAGGGTATGAGGGCATCTCTCTCCATCTTGTCCCTAACCTTGTCCCCAACAGAGCATTGCGTGGACTTTCTGAACCACTCGGAAGCCGGCACAGTGACCCCATCTGGGAATTTTACCTCCCCCGTCATGGAATTCTGGGAGTAGGTGCTGGGCCCATATGCCACATGTGAAGAGGCTCCAAGGAGAAGAAATTAGGATGTCTGAGCTGTGCAAGTCTGAATGTCTGGGGTGCAAGTTTAAGATTCTCTGTATGCTTTCCAGCACTTCCTCCCCCACCCCACTCCAACCCCTCACGTCGCTGAGGCAGGGGAGAACGCTCTCACATCTACTCACCTGCTTCCGCGTAGACTCACATTTCTCCATCATGTCCACCTTCACCCCCACATCCCTACCTCCACGCGTGTCTGCCCATACATGTCCGGTAGGGTGCTGGACACAGTCTTCACAGCCTTAGGACAGCTGAGTGTGCATGTCTCTCCCCAGTGCCATGCTTGGTGGCATCGTGCTGGTAGCTTGAAATCACCCAAGGTGGGAGTGAGCACATCAAGACCTGGGCATACCCTCCGCTCACATACTCACCCTCTCACATGACAACTTACACCTTCACATGACCCGTGCCCACACTCGCCCACCTACATTCCCACGCAAGGCTGCCTGTACTCTCACACTGAGCTCACCCCCACGTAGGCACCACTGCCCTCACACATGAATGCCCTCGCAGTGCCGAACCCTCACACCCACGCACGCAGTTCCAGCACCCCATCACATGTTTAGACACTCACACACATTCAGCCCCTCCATGGGATACCCATGCCACTGGCCCATCAACCTGCATGTATAAATATTTACTCGCTAAATGCGAGTTTAGCGTTTACATTCCTGTGTACATTCCTCATCTCTCTCTCTCTCCATCTTTCTGTACAAGAAAAACAAATCTGGATGAGTTAGAAAGACAAAGATACGTATGGGATGATGGTAGAAGTTTGGTCTACGGGAACATGGCATGACTGTGGGGGAGGCAGGGGGTTGGGGAAGCCCTGGAATATGAGATCCATGGGGTCAGCTCTGAGAATCTGAGAATCAGGAGACTTGCCGACAGTTGCAAACTGCCCACTTTAGCCTTTCCCCTCGTTACTTATTTTTCCCAATCCTCCAGGAGACGAGTTCTGAGCATCACCTCGGGCATCCATGACCTGGGGGCCCTGCGCTGGGAGCTGGCCCTGTGCCTCCTGCTCGCCTGGGTCATCTGCTATTTCTGCATCTGGAAGGGGGTCAAGTCCACAGGCAAGGTGAGGTGTTCTGCCTCCTGGGAAGCTCCCTGGGGCCCCCAGAGCTTTCGGGGACACTTGAGGGGGACCCTCTGGAGAACGGATTTCTTTCTCTTAAGAAACAATGCTTCCTGAGCAGTGCAGGGGAGATGCATAGTGAGAACAGGGGAAGTCACAGGAAGGCAGATCTTAGCTCTCTGCAAGGAAAATCTTTCTTTTTCAATATGACTTTAAAAATCCGGTTTACATAAGAATATTCAGGGCAGGCCGGGCGCGGTGGCTCAAGCCTGTAATCCCAGCACTTTGGGAGGCCGAGACGGGCGGATCACGAGGTCAGGAGATCGAGACTATCCTGGCTAACACGGTGAAACACCATCTCTACTAAAAAATACAAAAAACTAGCCGGGCGAGGTGGTGGGCGCCTGTAGTCCCAGCTACTCAGGAGGCTGAGGCGGGAGAATGGTGTAAACGCGGGAGGCGGAGCTTGCAGTGAGCCGAGATCCAGCCACGGCACCCAGCCTGGGTGACAGCACGAGACTCCGTCTCAAAAAAAAAAAAAAAAAAAAAAAAAAAAAAAAAAAGAATATTCAGGGCAAATTCGAAACAGAAAAGTCCCATCGTTGGAGCTAATCACTGCGCTGCCAGGTTGGCACTNAAGCCTGTAATCCCAGCACTTTGGGAGGCCGAGACGGGCGGATCACGAGGTCAGGAGATCGAGACTATCCTGGCTAACACGGTGAAACACCATCTCTACTAAAAAATACAAAAAACTAGCCGGGCGAGGTGGTGGGCGCCTGTAGTCCCAGCTACTCAGGAGGCTGAGGCGGGAGAATGGTGTAAACGCGGGAGGCGGAGCTTGCAGTGAGCCGAGATCCAGCCACGGCACCCAGCCTGGGTGACAGCACGAGACTCCGTCTCAAAAAAAAAAAAAAAAAAAGAATATTCAGGGCAAATTCGAAACAGAAAAGTCCCATCGTTGGAGCTAATCACTGCGCTGCCAGGTTGGCACTGCGAATCTCTGTTCGTTTCTGCTGTGTTGCCTTCTGGTTTCTCTCACATGTGTGTGTGTGTGTCCATTATGTGTGGCTATGACATCATTAGGGTCACACGCTCTTGTGACTCACTTGTTGTTGTATTTAACACATAGCAAGATAATTTTGAGTTTGAATTAGCAAACAGAACTGTCTTTGAGGTGGTGAGTTTCCAGTTATCGAAGGGGTTCCCACCGAGAATGGGCAACAGTGGGCTTGTCACATAGAGAGAATTCAGATTTGAGCATCATTTCCAACCCAGAGAGCCGGAGATGATGCTTCGTGCCTTTTTAAAGCCAGGAGTGGTCGGTAAACAGACTTCTCTGCTTGGCCATACACTTAGTCTGTTCCCGCAGCAGCCTTTCCCCTCCCTGAATTGTCACAAGTTGGTCATAGTGATGATGAAAGTGGTCACCGTAGTGAGAACAGCACAGACAGTGCCACTGCTGCCACCCAGGGAAGGAGCTGAGTTTGCTGAGTGGCAGCGTAGAATGCCCCAGAGCTCCGGCCACCACTGCTCCCCCAACCATTAGCCTGGAAAAGTGCAGTCTAACTTTCCCCACAGATCACTGTACAAATCTGGTCACCATTCCCCTGGGTCGCCAGGGGGCAAGGAGAGAACAGCCAGGATAAGGGATTAAGAAAGACCAGATTCTGGACTTTAAATTAGTCTTTGCCTTGATTTTATCATTACGCATTATATACATGGATGGAACTACCACTCTTTTTCATAAATATATACAGATTATGTACATACGTACATGTTGACTAAACATAAGAGGAAAAAAATGGTCTGGGAAGGTTATGGGCTGGAAGCCTGTACCTGCCTCCCTCCCCGTCTTCCTCCTCCCCTCCCCACCCTTCCCGTGCCGATGTACATCTCACAGGATATGTATCCCCACATTTATGGGGAGCACGGACCCATGGGAATGTGCAAAGGGAGGTGTGGAAAGTTTCCCGTGCTTAGCCCCTCTTAGCGGTCTCTGAGCCTGGGACTGAGCTCCATGTGACTCGCACTGCCTGTGGGGCGTGGCTGGAGGGCCACTGTGTCCCCACCAGGAGTGACCTTGGCCTGCCCCCCCACCTCCAGGTGGTTTATTTCACAGCCACGTTTCCCTACCTGATGCTTGTCATTCTGCTGATCCGAGGTGTTACCCTTCCCGGGGCCTCCCAGGGCATCATCTATTACTTGAAGCCAGATTTGTTCCGCCTCAAGGACCCTCAGGTATGTACTGTGCTGGGACCACTTCCCCAGATGCCCTCCCCACCCAGCCAGGTCTGTATTTTTGAAAGTCTTGTATTGCTTTTTCCTTGTTTTAAAAGCAATAGATGCCCACTGGAGAAAAATTAGAAAATAGGGAAGAAAGCTATATAAAAAAGAAACTAAAAATCTCTTGTAATTGCACCACTCAAATATACCTTTTTTTCTTAAAAAATTTTTTTTTTCTTTCTTAGAGACAGGGTCTGGCTCTGTCCCCCAGGCTGGAGTGCAGTGGCACCATCATAGCTCACTGCAGCCTCAACCTCTTGGGTTCAAGGCATCCTCTCGCCTCAGCCTCCCGAGCAGCTGGGACTACAGGCATGAGCCATGGTTCCTGGGCATTTTATCTTGATATTTTGATGAAGCAGCCTCTTTGTCCCCAGGTCATAGCTGCTTAAGACACTGTATATAGAGATCTTAGTTGAATGAGACAAGTGACTCCCAGCTGTGCCCTGCAGATAGGCCTTGGGTGCAGCCATGGTTTGTAGATTGCCCTGAAGAAATTCAAGCAACACACATGTATTTGGTACTCACTAAGTGCCTACAGAACCCAACCGAAACTGGGCCCCACTGGGGAGGAGATCACCATGGAGACAGGAGGACGTACTCACAGAGACTTGGGATGCAGGAGGGAAGCACTCAGGGAGCACTGAAGGGCCAGGCAGGTGCTGCAGGGGATGGGTCTGGATCTCGGGTCACCCTGGCTCTGGGCCCTGGGGGCTTCCTCTACCTCTTTCTTGGGGTTTTGTGTAGGTGTGGATGGATGCGGGCACCCAGATCTTCTTCTCCTTCGCCATCTGCCAGGGGTGCCTGACAGCCCTGGGCAGCTACAACAAGTACCACAACAACTGCTACAAGTGAGAACAGCGTGGGCCGGGGTGGGACGAAGGAGGGCTGGGGGCCTGGGGGTGGGCTCTGGACAAAGACTCATCATCTCTGGGCTCAGACCTTCCTTATTCATTATAAGTTGTGTCAAACTGACCTGGTGGGTTCAGTTCCCAGACTGAATGTCTTTCTTCTTCCTTTTCTCTCTCACTTCTCTCTTTGTTGTCTGCCACCCGATTTTTGTCTTTTTCTTCTACTGTCTTCTTCCCACGCTCTCTTCCCTTCCTCCCCTCCTCTGTGCCTCCCTTGCCTTCCCCTTCTCTCTCCTCCATCCCCTCTCACTGTCTTTTGACCTCTCCTCCTCTCTTTTCCTCGCCGTTCCTATCTGCCCTTGCCCCACTCCCACAGGGACAGTGTCGCCCTCTGCTTCCTGAACAGTGCCACCAGCTTTGTGGCTGGGTTTGTTGTCTTCTCCATCCTGGGCTTCATGTCACAAGAGCAGGGGGTGCCCATTTCTGAAGTGGCCGAGTCAGGTAGGTGCCACTTTGCTGTCTGGGGTCTGAAGGGAAAGAGAGTCAAACACACTTCTCTCCTGTTGAAAGGCATGAGTCCCAGAAGATGGGCAATATGATTTATTTATGGGTAATAGGATTTAATTTTAGCATCTGGGGCAGTGCTTAGCACAAAGCAGGGCTTCCTTTACCATGGGAAAGAGGAGGGGGAGGATGATGGATGCTAGATGGACCAACACTGGATGGATGGAGGGATGGATGGATGGAGGGAGGGATGGAGGGAGGGATGGATGGAGGGAGGGAGGGAGGGATGGATGGATGGATGGATGGATGGATGGATGGATGGATGGTTAGATGAACGGTGTGCTTCCCGGGCCTGGAAAGAGAAGAATAGTGGATGGAATCACCCTTTCCTCTTAAAGTGTGTGCACAGCTACACACACACACAGTGCTTAGAGAGACGCCTCTTCCCCGAGGGCAGTGCATGCCCTGGAGCCCCCCTGACTGTACTGTGTGCCTGGCAGGTCCTGGGCTGGCCTTCATCGCCTTCCCCAAGGCTGTGACTATGATGCCCTTATCCCAGCTGTGGTCCTGCCTGTTCTTTATCATGCTCATATTCCTAGGGCTGGACAGCCAGGTACGTCACTGCAGCCCAGCCTGCCCTGCCATGGTGACCCTCTTCCCAGTCTCTGCTTGTCCTGGCACTGCTTTCCCCTCACTCCCACTCCTCTGACCATAAACTTGAGGGCTTCTCTGCTGTCCAGGGCTTTTCCTTGGGGCTGGGGGTGTGGCCCCAAGCCTGGAGACCCTCTGTTATGAAGGGGCCACTGGCTCTGTGCTCCCAGGCGTGGGCCTCGGCATGCATGGATGCTTCCTCCCAGATATTCCTTCAGCTTGAGCTGCCCAGCCCCAGCCCCCGAGCCCTGGGAACAGAACATATCCCCCCTCTAACCCTCACTGCTGAGACTCTGTGTCATGGAGTTGTAGTCAAGGGTGGGGCTGGCTCACCCCAGGGCACCCCCATTTCTTCCCTTTGTGCCGCTCCCTGTCCCCCTGTGCATCCATGTGGATGAGCCAGGGGAAGTGGAGGCCAGGGCCGGTGGCCACCGGCTTGCCCCACACCCTCTCATCCAGTTCCCCTGCTGGCCCACAGTTTGTCTGTGTGGAGTGCCTGGTGACAGCCTCTATAGACATGTTCCCCAGGCAGCTCCGGAAGAGCGGGCGGCGGGAGCTCCTCATCCTCACCATCGCCGTCACATGCTACCTGATAGGGCTCTTCATGGTCACCGAGGTGAGCTGGGGCCGGTGGCCTGCAGGCCAGGCTCCGGGGGAGGGAGCCACGGGGGACATGCTGACCCTTCTTAGAGCCTCACTTTTCTTATCTGCTGATGAGGGGTGAGGACACCTGCCTTGCCTCCACAGTGAGGTTGTACAGACCACACAACCTGCATCTGTGAGGTCTCTTTTGGTTGCAGGTGACAGAAACCAATACAGCTGGCTTAAGCAGAAAGGGGAACGTACTGGGTCAGGTTGCTGAAAACCCTAGAGATATTTGGGTTTCGGCATGGTCAGATCCAGCTGCTCTTGTGACACTGTCAGGAATACTCCTTGGTCTCCTGTGACTTCACTCAGAGGCAGGTTTTCCTCCTGTGACATTAGGGACGGATGCTGGGCTTCAGGCTTACCTGTCAGTGTCAGCCAACCCAGGGGGAAAGAGAGGGCCCTTTTCCTGAGAGTGTGGCAAGTGTCCAGGCTGTGACTCTTATTCAACCCTCGAGTAGGGAGAGAGGGACACCCCACTCTAAAAGGAACACAGAATGAGGGGGTGTCACTTTCCAGAAGCGGAGATGCTGGGCAGACGAAATGATGTGCATCCACCACAGTCTCCCAGTGCAGACGTCAGAGGCTATTGTCCTGATGTTGACTGGGAGGCCTGAAGGCGGGGCAGACAGGGCAAACTCCTTTTAGAGGCAAGGAATGGCGTCCCACGGGCCGGGCAGGAGTGTGCCCCACGTGGGCATTTCCCGTCTCACCGATGGGCGGCGTGTGTCCCATCCCTGCACGGCTGTGCCCCAGCTCCACGCTCTCCCCACAGGGTGGGATGTACATCTTCCAGCTGTTTGAGCTACTATGCTTTCCAGTGGCATATGCCTGCTGTTCCTGTCAGGATTTGAAGTGGTTCTTGCATCAGCTGGGGGTGTATGGTGAGTGGGGTGGGTGGGAGGTGGGCAAGCAGGGCGGCGAGACAGACCACCTAGGCCAGCCGGGGGCAGGCTCTGCCTGGGGGAGGCCGTTCTCTGGCCCTCTGGTTTCTGTGTGTCTGTGCGCTGTTGCCCTGCTTCTTGCTGGGAAATTTACCTGTGGCTGGGAAGCCTGGCGTTTTCATGGCAGCAGGCAGAGCTGTAATGATGACAAAATGGATTCCCTCAACAGTGAGAGAATGACCAATAACAGTGCACAGTGTCCTCGATGTGGAGGTGGCCAGAGGCCCTTCGCCACTGGGAATCTTAGTCAGAAGGGATGTTATTGCCACTTAGCCCAATCCTCCACAAGCTCCCACACTGCCCTTCCAACAACTAGGGCTCACCCAGACTTTGTCTGAGTCCTTCCACGGACAGGGAGCTCCTTCCTGTTTTTCCAGGACTATCCCTTTCCTATACCGAGGTGAATTCTGCCTTTCACTGGCCCCCGCCAGCAGCCTGGCCCCTCAGACTGAGATAGCTGCAGCAGCCAGGTGGTGACTATGTCCTACAACAGGAAGGGGAAGAAACCCGATTTACTGAGCCAGTGCGCGACTGCGTGCCGAGCACTGTGCTGGCTGGTCTCACGCACTTATAATCTGTGCAGGGGGAGAGTGAGGCTCAGAGGGGTTCAGCCTCTTGACTAAGCTCACAAAGCAAGCAGAGAAGCCGTCGTCATACCCCAGGTCCCTCTGGCTCCACGCTCGGGGAACACAGTGCCAATGTCACAAGGCTCAGGGTAGAGGTCAAGTGGGGGCCACATAGAAGCCTCCGGAAGAACCATGGGTAGTAAAGACTTTAGTTTGCTACCCTAAGCCTTCCCACCTGGGTCCCTTCCTCTCCATGGAGATTTCCTTCCTTCTCATCTCAGGCATCTGATGCCTTCCGATTTTCCCCAACTCCTTTTCAAAACTTCTTCTCCGAGAGGACCTGCTAAATTTGATCACAACGGGTGTGAATGGCTGATAAGCCTTAATGTGGTTCGCTCACCCGGCAATATCTGGCTTTTACCTTTGGCTTTTCACAGTCAAAGGAATGACTCTTTAATGGTGTGATTTCATGCATCAGGGCTCAGTGGGAAGGTATTTTGGGTGGGAAGGTAGAGAGGCCCTCCAAGTATCTTTACCAATCAGTGATTCTTTACTTAGAAGCCTGGCTCTGCCTAGAACTTACAGCAAATGTGGAAACCTCAGGAATTAAACAGGACAAAATTAAGCCAGTCAATGTTTTTACTAAACACAAATTAACCTTCTTACTATGCTTTTTTGGGAACTCAGAGGTGGTTCCTCTGGAGTGTGGAATCTAGACCACCGTTCTGTTCCCAGCAGCCCTCTAGCCCTCTACGGGTTTTCTATGACA
Source organism: Rhinopithecus bieti (assembly GCF_001698545.2). Taxonomy (NCBI): domain Eukaryota; kingdom Metazoa; phylum Chordata; class Mammalia; order Primates; family Cercopithecidae; genus Rhinopithecus; species Rhinopithecus bieti. The sequence goes on along the minus strand of NW_016828873.1, from coordinate 209,374 downwards.
TGCTTGAACAGGGGGGCTTTGTTGTCTCTCTGTTTTGACTTGAACCAATTTCATCTCTGCTACCCACGTAAACGGGCGTTTGTCTAAAACACACCCCTCCTGTGTGGTTAGGACAGTGGGGTCTCCATCGTAAGACGGAGGCAAGAGACTGCATTGACAAGAGGTGGCAGCAGCAGTGCGTGGGGGCAGCCCCTGTCTGCGCTGCGCTCCCTGCCTTGTGACTGGAATGCATCTCATGCAGGGATGCAGGGTGTCAGGGAGGCGTCTCACTCACGTGCCTTGTTCCAGTTTCCCTGCACAGGGCGGGGGTGAGGGGAGAGCACAGAGCCAAGTGGGTCTCTCCCAAACACTGGGAAGCTGTTCTCACCCTCTGGCTCATGCTCTCTCACACCATGTCTGCTCAGGGGCGGACCGTTTCTATGACAACATTGAGGACATGATTGGCTACCGGCCATGGCCCCTGGTGAAGATCTCCTGGCTCTTCCTGACCCCTGGACTTTGCCTGGTATGTGCCCACCCAGCTGCCCCTCTATTCCTTCTTGCCCCAGAAGACTCCAGAGATGAGGGAAAGGATGGCTGACGTGTGGGGCTCTTTCCCCACCTGTCCAGTCTACCGTGGGGCCTGGGCCATTTCCTGTTCTCTGTTGGCTTCATGCTCTTCTTTCCGGGGCCATTTCATCCATCCATGAGTAGAATCTTATCCTACTTCCTGCTCCATCCCTTCCTCACAGTGCCTCCCGCTTCTGCCTGATTTCTCCATGGTTGGTCTCCTGTCTGTCTGTACTTCTCTTCTGAGCCCCTCCCTTCCTTTGTATCACCTCCTGTCTCCATCTGTGATGTGCATGATGGCTTGGTCTGGGATTTGCAGGGGCTTTTGCTCTTCCACCTTACAGACGTGCTGCAGTGCACCTGACTTGTCCTCTGTCCTTGGCTGTACGTAGCTGCAGGGAGGGTTTCAGTCGCCCTCTATCTCACCCATGGCTGCCCCTTCCTCCTCCCAGGCCACCTTCCTCTTCTCCTTGAGCAAGTACACCCCCCTCAGGTACAACAATGTCTATGTGTACCCGCCCTGGGGATACTCCATTGGCTGGTTCCTGGCTCTGTCCTCCATGGTCTGTGTCCCACTCTTCACCGTCATCACCCTCCTGAGGACTCAGGGTTCTTTCAAGAAGGTAGGTGGTGCGGGGGAGAGTGACCTCTTAAGGGAGGGCACTGAGAGAGGCTGGACTTGGGGCAGGACACACGGCTGGGGCCAGGGAGCAGACACATACTCTGTGGGGCAGCCCTTCAGTCTCACAGAATCTTAGTGAGGCAAACTTTGAAGACCAGTCCAGTGGCTTTTCAGAAATGTTCTGAAAGTCCTAGAGTCCTAGAGCTGTAGAATCTGACCTCCTGTGTATGACCTGGGCAGGCTAACCAAGGGCAAACTGCTGAAAGGTTCAGGAGAAAACTAAGTCACAAACATGAATAGGAAGGTGCCCAGACACAGAAGGTTTACAGACTGGAGATTCCTTGCCCTCGGAAAACTGGTAACCAGCAAGCACAGTTCACTCCATACACAGGCTCCTGGCTTCTTTTCTTAACTCTTCCTGGGGACACACGCAAGAGGCTCCCTGTTTAGAGTTTGGGACATGTCCTCCTGGAAGGAGCTATAGCCAGTGACCCACAAAGGTAGAAATCTATCTTGCCTATAAATAATAGAAAACCCAATCTACAACAGTTTTAGCAAATAGGCTTATTTGGTTTTTACATTTCAAGAAGGTCAGAGATTAGGGCTGCCGGTATTTGGTTCGGCTGCTTAAAGAGGCCCGTAAGGACCAGACCTTTCCTGTATTTCTACACTTCCATCCTGAGCACGCTGTTTTTTCATCATGATGTTGATCACCTCATGGTCACAAGAAGGTTGTCATGATTCCGTCATCACATCTGCATTCAAGGCAAGAAGAAGGAAGTACCACTGATAAGAAGAAAAATAATAGATACTTATTGAGCACATAACAAAAGTAATCGGAATAGTAATGATAATAACAAAAATAGATATTTATTGATCACCTACTCTGTGCCAAGCACTGTTCTGTGAGATGTGTTCTACTATTATTCCCAATTTACAGGTGAGAATATTGAGGGGGATTAAATTAACAGAGGGGTTCCGTGAGTGGCCTTAGATGGCACAGGTCAGTAGCAGAGCCAGGACTGGAACCCAGGCAGTGCACACTCGTTCGTAGTCACTGTATTATTGCCTCCCCTCTCACCTCAAATGGTTCATTCATTTACTCACGCATACGGTGCGGTGCTGGCCATGTGCTCCACTCTGGGCTGGGCCCTGGGGATGCTCACATGAGGAAACTTCTGTGCCTCCCTCACCAATGGCTCCAATCCCTGCCTCTTCTCTCCACAGCGCCTACGTCAGCTCATCACCCCTGACTCCAGTCTGCCACAGCCCAAGCAACACCTCTACTTGGATGGCAGCAATGGCCGGGACTTTGGGCCCTCCCCAGCAAAGGAAGGACTGATAGCCGGGGAGAAGGAGACCCATTTGTAGGGTGTGGCAAGAGGCCAGACGGCTCCTAAGCCGGGAACCTAGGTCGGGGCCACCCTCCATTCTCAGCGGACAGCCTCTGCCTCTGTCTCCTGCCACAATCCTGCTGGGAACCTCTGGAGAGCCACAGGCACCCCCAGCTGGAGGCCAGACTCCTCTCCTGTGCTAGCTGGAGCAGCTCCTTCCCCTGTGCTGATAGCACTACCACGGGGACGTGCCATGTTGGGAAGCCATCCCTGTGGGACGGCACCATCGTTTTGATAAAGGGGGGTCTTTTTGGAGGCCACCATCTGATTGTAACACCTCGAGTTATGAGGAGTCCGCTGTGGGGATGGCTCTTGTTAGAGCTGACTGCATTTGTACACGGGGAGAGGAGCTCTAATTGGAACGCACACTGCCGTCCGACGTGGAGAGCCTGATGGGACATACCCTGTTGGAAGTGACACTGAGCAACTACGCTGGATAGGAGGTTCCCTTGGGGGTTCTTCCTTAGGCTTAACGACAGAGGCAAGCCTTCACATGCCGTCAGGCTGCAGTCACCTCCGAGTCTCTCATGGCATCTCCAGCCCCTGCCCTAGTTCCACACTGTTCTTGCAGTGTTTCCTGAGCTCCTGGAGCACTGGAATGGAAGGGGCTTAGGAGATGATTCCTAGACTTCACAAACACACGGCATGCCGCCCTGTACTGTGCCTTCCGCTACCCACGGCTGACGTTGCTACCTGATCACAGACTCTTTCCCACCTCACAATCCTTCCGAATGTCCTCCAGGCAGCACCATTTGGCATCCTGCTTCTAACGCAAACCCCTGACTTCGTGGATGAAGAACCTGGAGACCAAAGAGACAAAGGGACTTTTTCAAGTTCACATGGCTTCTTGGGGGCCAGATATATGACTAAAACCTTATCTCCTTGTGCTCAGGCCAGTGTCTACCCATTAACCCCCTGCCTTAGTTAACAAGTGTGTATGGATTGCCTGCCATGTGTGCTGGTCTCCTTTGCTTGGCTCCATTCTGTTGAGCTATGCCTCTTGGGGTGGGGGAAAGAGGCCCCTCTGTTGGAGGTGGTGAGGAGCTCCCCCAGACTAGTGCCCCCCCCCTTGGTAATCCTGCCATCAGCCCGTCATCACCTGGCCCCATGTCCTCCCAGATCCTTTTATTCTTGTCCATGCCACCTCTTCTTCCCCCACGGAATGCATGGAGTCTGCGAGTCTCCCAGTGAGCGGGTGCGGGGGTGCTCTCCTTAGCTGCCACACGTGGCTCCACCCCTTTCTCACCCACTCCTCTTCCCACACCCCTACCAAATCCCACATACCTCTTCTCTGGCTGGAAGGCTTCCTGGAGGAGGAAGGCAGGGTTTGGACAAGTTCAATGCTGTTGTGTTCGGAAGGGAAGGGAGGAGAGGGACTGGGGCTGGGGAGGGAATTTCAGGGCAGTTTCCTGGGACAAGGGAAGCCCCCCAGGGTGAGGGGGATGAGTGGTATATAGATGCCATCTGGAGCCCCCGCTCAGTGGCTGCAGGAAAAATCAGGTGTGGCTGGGGTGAGTCCCGTCCTCGACAGCCCTGTGCCATCTCAGGCACTCTTAGCTTCTGACCGCCCCTCCGTTTCCCTCTGGACTGCTCTGCGCACCTGTGCTCTCGCTCCCTGGACCGGCTAGTGGGGAGGCAAGGAGGCCCAGGGCAAAGAGATGGAGAGCAACGGCTTCAGCCAGATGCTGTCAGTGACGAGGCCGGGTCTGGCGGAAAACCAGAGCGAGGCCGGCGCAGCGCTGTCTGCGGCCGCCCGGGGCAGAGGGGAGCCGCGCCCGTCCCCGCCGCCCTCCCCGGGGCCCCAGCACGCGGGC
>NW_016828873.1:119710-204524 GCF_001698545.2 Rhinopithecus bieti | reverse complement strand
GCCCCGGGCGGGGGGCCGCGCCCCTCAGCTCGTCCGGTACTTCCCGCCGCCGTCTCCCCGCCTGCAAACGCCGCGGCGCCCGTCGTGCTGCACCCCGGTGGGCGCTGCACCCCGGTGGGCGCTGCACCCCGGTGGGCGCTGCACCCCGGTGGGCGCTGCACCCCGGTGGGCGCGCCTTGGCTCCGGCTCCCGAGCCTCGCTCTCCGCTGACCACACCGCCCTCTCTCAGATTCCCTCGCCCTGCGCCCATTCGCCATCCTCTCGGCCGCCCCAGAACCCCGGCTTCAGCGCACCGCCGTCCCGCAAGCTCTCTGCCCTGGCCCAGAGCGTCCACAGCTCCGCCCTCCATCGCTCCCCTTCTCTGGATGAGTCCGAAGGGATCTGGATGGTGGTGGACGGAGGGAACAGGGGAGTGCGGGAAAGGGACTTTGGGCCAACCTCGCGGTTCACAGGGATCCAGCCTAATGGCTCCACAACCTGGGCAAGGGGCAACTGTTTCGCTCTCCTCTGCCCAGAGCACCGGTACAGGTGTGTGTGTGTGTGCCTGTGTGTGTGTGGGTGGGTGTGCATACGACATGCGTGCGTCAGGGGCAGCTGTGGGGTCGTGATCTGGCTTTGCTTTCATCTCATCTCCTACGGTGTCTGAGTTGCAGACTGGTGGACAGAGGCCAAATCTGGCAGCTACAATTTGTTTGGCCAGTATGGCAGGAAAAACTTGATTTCTGCAGCATAAGCCCTCAGGCACTCTCTAGTTGGCCACAGGCTCCCCAGTGCCTGTCACACCTGACTTTTTCACATATTCGCTTTTGCAGGCATTTGAATTCATAACCTGTGCCCTAGCGGAGGAAGGGAGAACCTTGGGCAGGGGAGGGAACAGGAGCCCTTGGGTGCGATGGAAGGGACAGCAGAGGGCAGTGGTCGGGAGTCCTGGTGCCTCAGAAGGGTGGTAGCAGGATGGCCACAGGCTCCAGCCTGCTCCTGTGTGGACCTCACACTCTTTGATGTTATTCATTAATCCTGGATCAAGTCCCTCTCCCGCATGGACTCTCTCCCGAAGAAGGGTAGTGGCTACCTCTCATTTCAGAGCTGCATCTCAAGTGGCAGGCCACAGCAGCGCCCACATGGCAGAGATACACCAAAGCTCAACTGTCTGGGGGACAGTTGACCCAAGTCCCCAGTAGAGAGGCCCATGTGGAACCGAGGCCTCCCACCAACGGTCAACAGCAGCAGCTTGTTGCAAGGCGAAGACACTGCCTGGAAGTGTATCCTCCCAGCTGGCCAAGGCTTCTAGTGGCAGCGGCCCTGGCTGAGATAGGCAGAGGGCCTGACCCAGCAATGCCCAGCCAAGTGGGCCCCGAATGCCTGACCCCAATGGGAGGTGAGAAATGCATATGGTTGTTTTAAGCCGTAAGTTTTGGGGTGGGTTTTTTACATAGCAGTAGGTAACTTATACCCATCCTTGGGTCCAGTTGCTCGCAGTTCCTTCGCCTGGCTGACAGCGGCTGGTAGCGGCTGGTAGCTGCTGGTGGACGGTCTCGGCTCCTCCCATGTGGGCTCTCTCTTGGGTTGAGTGTGCCCCTGGACAGTCAAGCTTCAGCGTGCACTCTGGCCTGTGGGTGCTGTTGCGGCCACTTCCCAGAGCGCAAGAGTCACCCTCTTTGAGGGTCAGGCGTGGCCCCTCATCAGAGGCATCCCTCAGCCCCCCGGTTCTCTTCTGCCGGAGCGCCTGCCTCTCTCCCACAGCCTCACCTCTTTTGACCCCTCCAGACCTCTCCCCTGACCCTGGGCTTACCCTCTCCTTGCCATGAGGAGGTGAAGACTGGCTGTCTCTGTCCCTGCCACCTCCGTGCTCGCATGCCCAGCTTCCTGGCAACCCAGCCCACACAGCTTCCCTGCGGGTTCTGCCGCTCAGGGAAGCAACAAGGGCTGATTGGATCTGACAGGGATGAGAAGCTTGTTAACCACCCATTGATGCAGTGGCCATGGGAGGATGTGTTTGCCAGAGAGGATGGGGAGAGATGAGAGCCAAGCCTGGCAGGTGGCACAGGGTTGAGGTGGGTCAGTGCCCTGGGCCCTAGCGACCTGCATTCCAGTGCCCTCTGCTTCCAGTCTGGCCACAGCAGGGCAGATCGCCTGTCAGGTCTGAGGAGCCTGCTGGCCTGTGACTGGGAAGTAACTGATTGGGGAGGCGAGCACAAGTTGCCAGATGATGCCACAGAGAGGGGAGCTTGCTGCCTGCCAAGGCTGAGCCCTTGCAGGCCCGTGTTCCTCCACAGGGTCAGTGCCCAACCCATGGCTATAACAAGAGTCTAGCAGAAACTTCTGGTGCAGTCACATTCTGAGGCTTTTTCTGCCCAAGCACATCTCACTAACACACAAAGGGTGGCTGTCACATCCAAAAGGCCCTGGCCCCGAGGCCAGAACTCTGACGCTGCACCTCAGCATGCAGGACTCGAAGTGGGCAAATCCTCTCCCCAAGCAGGACTCAGTCACCATCTCACTAAGACCCCCGGCACAGGGAGCAAGCAAAGGTAGCTAGAGTGGGTCCTCAACAAGTGCAGCTGGAAGTTGGGTCTGTCATTGAGAGGGGTTCCCGGGGGAGCAGGACAGAGAGCAGCCATGATGGCGGGTGAGGCGTGGGGACCCGCCGTATCCGGCCAGCTGTCCGGAGACCTGGGCTCCCTGTCCAGCCTCAGCCTTTTCCTCTGGGTTAATCGTAATAGTTTTTTTCCTCTTGGTTCTCTAGGGTGTTTTACACAGACAATCAGACTGTCTGGAAATAATGACAGTTTTATTTCTCCGATCATGATTCTTTTTCTTTTTCTTGTCTCCTTCATTTGGTAACTAGAAGTGGTGGCAGCAGGCATCCTTGCTTCCTTCCTGGTTTTGACAGGAATCCTAACATTTCGTTAGTATGACGGCTGCTTTTTTTTTTTTTTTTTTTTTTTTTTTGAGACACAGTTTCATTCTGTCGCCCAGGCTGAAGCGCAGCGGCTTGATCTCAGCTCACTACAAACTCTGCCTCCCGGGTTCAAGCGATTCTTCTGCCTCAGCCTCCCCAGTAGCAGGATGACAGGCATAAGCCACCATGCCTGGCTAATTTTTGTGTTTTTAGTAGAGATGGGATTTCACCACGTTGGCCAGACTGGTCTCAGGCTCCTGACCTCAAGTGATCCACTCACATCAGCCTCCCAAAGTGCTGGGATTACAGGTGTGGGCCACCATGCCTGGCCGGCTGATGACTTTTGATAGATACCATTTACTTAGGCTATGAGGTTTTCCTCCATTCCAAGTTCTATAGGTTTTTTTCAAATCAATAGTAAGGGTTGAATTTTATGGATTGCTTTTTCTTCATCTATTGAGATGATCATATTGTTTTTCTCCTTTAATTTGTTACTGTAACTCAGTATTATATTTTTCTAGTATTTAATCATCTTTTCATTCTTGGGGCAAACCCTACTTGGTTATGGCATATCTTTTTTTGTTATTCAATACTGGGCTCCGTTTGCTAATAAAGTGTTTAGAATTTCTGAATTTATGCCCATAGCAAGATTGGCTGGTAGTCTTCTCTCATGTCGTCCTTGTCTGCTTTAGTTTTTGTTTGTAAGATTACACTAGGCTCATGAAAAGGAGTTTGGAGATGTTCTTTCTCTTTCTCTTTTCTGAAAGAGTTAATAGGCTATTGGAATTATCTGTTCCCTGAAGTGTAGTAGATTTTGTAAAATCGTCTGGCCTGGTGTTGTGTGTGTGATTTTTCTTGGGGGTGGGGGGTGGGCGGTGGTGAACAGACATTCCTTCTTTTTTCTTTTTTATTTTTTGAGACGGAGTTTTCACTCTGTCGCCCAGGCTGGAGTGCAGTGGCTGGATCTCAGCTCACTGCAAGCTCCGCCTCCCGGGTTTACGCCATTCTCCTGCCTCAGCCTCCCGAGTAGCTGGGACTACGGGCGCCCACCACCTCGCCCGGCTAGTTTTTTGTACTTTTAGTAGAGACGGGGTTTCACCGTGTTAGCCAGGATGGTCTCGATCTCCTGACCTCGCGATCCGCCCATCTCGGCCTCCCAAAGTGCTGGGATTACAGGCTTGAGCCACTGTGCCCGGCCTTTTTTATTTTTTTTGAGACAGAGTCTCACTCTGTCACCCAGGCTGGAGTGACGTTAATTTTTTGTATTTTTGGTAGAGACGAGGGTTCACGATGTTGCTCAGGCTGGTCTTGAACCCCTGAACTCAAGTGATCTGCCCACCTCCGCCTCCCAAAGTGCTGGGATTACAGGCTTGAGCCACCATACCTGGCCCTCTCTTTTTTTTTTTTGAAACAGGGTCTCGCTCTGTTGCCCAGGTTGGAGTTCAGTGGTGCAGTCGTGGTTCACTGCAGCCTCAACCTCCTGGGCTCAAGTGATCTTCCCACCTCAGCCTTTGAGTAGCTGGGACTACAGTTGCATGCCACCATGCCTGGCTTGTTTTTAAAATCTGTGTATAGAGGGTGTCTCACTATGTTGCCCAGGCTGGTCTTGAACTCCTGGCTTCAAGTGATCCTCCTGCCTTGGCCTCCCGAAGTGCTGAGATTCCTGGCTCTAAGGCTTGTAATTAGCTATTCCACTTTAACTTAACAGTTATACATCCCAAATTTTCTGTTTGTTCTTGACTAAGATTTGGTAAGATATTTTTCTAGGACAGCGTTCATCTTGTGGAGGGTTTCAAAATTATTGCCATAGGTTTATAGTTGAAGTATTTTATTTTGAAAATCTCTGCAGCATTCATATCAACTTTATTAGTCATTTCTTAGAACTAACTTTTGGTTTTGTTAATATTTTCTATTGTATATCTATTTTCTATTTTATTACTTCTGCTTTTGCCTTTATGATGTCTTTCCTTTGGGCTTATTCTGTTCTTCTTTTTGAACCTCTTAAGTGAAGTGGTCCTGTTAGCCATAGAAGGATGACTGGCCTGTGACTCAGCCTGCAGGCCTGGCACTGAGGGCTCTGTGACTCCCTTGCGTTCCGTTCCCTCTGAGGGCTCAGGGAGGGAGGTTGGTGCCTAGCCCAGATGTCTCAGAAGGAAAGGGGATTAGGGTTTCTCGAGGAAAGGAGGGCAAGGCAGGTCTGTCTAGGCAGTTGGAAACGTGGGAGTAACAGCCAGGTCATCTTCCCAGGGGCGGGTTCCCACAGTTTTCCCAGAGCCAGGCTTGAGGTCACTTAATCCTTAGGGTCATGGGAGCAGGAAGCGCTGAGGTGCTAGGGGCCAGCTGGTGGGTTAGGCAGCCTGGTTCCCCAGGGAGGGAACCCACACAGACCTGCAGGGGCATGGGAGGGAGGGCGCAGGGGAGGAGAGTGCTCCCATCCACCCACCCGCTGCGCTCCAGCTCCCTCTCCTCCAGCCCCTCCAGAAGGGAATTCTGGCAGAACCACTTCTGGACCTGTCCCCTCTGCACCCCTCATTCCTGTGCCCTCAGTTAACCTCCCTGACTCTGACCTGGGCTTGGGTCTGTCTTGGGGCCTGGCTGCTGTCCTGGGAAGGGAAGGGGAGCAGATCAGAACTCAGCCTGTGGCTCCAGGCCACTGGCTCTGGCTGGGCCTCATGTTCTCCCGGAAGGAGCGCCTCCCCTGCCCTCCACAGGGTCTGCTTTTGCTCCAAAGGCTCTGCCCTGGACGGAGCGTCCTTCTTGCCTGGGCATCTTCAGACCTTCGTCTGGGACCCTGGTGGCCATGTGGCTCACCCTGAGGAAGGCGAGTGAGGGGACCCGGGGCACAGGGTAGTTGACGGGTTGCTGAGTAGTGAGGAGTCCTGGCAGGAAGCAGCCCTGAGTCCCTGAGGGGCAGAGCTCAGAAGCCAAAGCCAGCACCCCCAGAGCTGCTTGCTGTCCATGAGTGACCTGAGAGCAGTGGCACTAGGAGGGCCTCACCTCCAACCTGCTGCCCCTGCTCTAAGCCGCCGCCCGTCACATGCCTTCCTTGCAGGTGTCTCCATGAGGACACCACGGGGCGGCTGGCAAGTTCATTTCAGCCCGGAGTCAGCACATGGGATTGACGGTGACTCCCAGAAAGCAATGATCAGTTGGCCGCATCTGTCAGAGCTGGGGTGGGAGGAGGCGTGCCAAGGGCCATAGCCATGTAGTGTCAGCCCCTTGAAGGAGAAATCAATCTCTCTTCAATTCTGTGGGGTTCACGCTGAGATGTGAAAGGCTGTTAGCCCCTGGACTCCCTGGGACTGCTGGGCAATAGGCCATGGAGTCCATTCCATTATTTAAGAATGGCAAGCCTAGGCCGAGGTGGGTGGATCCCTTGAGGCCAGGAGTTCGAGACCAGCCTGGGCAACATAGTGAGACTCTGTCTCTACAAAACATACAAAATTAGCCAGGCATAGTGGCGCACACCTGTAGTCTCAGTTTACTCAGGAGGCAGAGGTGACAGGATCCCTTGAGCCCAGGAGTTCAAGACTAACCTGGGCAATATAGAGAGAGATCCCATCTTTATTTTTTTATTTTATTTCATTTTTTGAGACAGAGTCTTGCTCTGTCGCCCAGGCTGGAGTGCAGTGGCATGATTTCAGTTCACTGCAACCTTCGCCTCCCGGATTCAAGCGATTCTCGTGCCTCAGCCTCCTGAGTAGCTGTGATTATCGGCGCACGCCATCACGCCTGGCTAATTTTTGTATTTTTAGTAGAGATGGGGTTTCACCATGTTGGCCAGGCTGGAGAGAGACCCCATCTCTACAAAAATAATAATAATAGTAATGTAAAAATCAGCAGGGCATGGTGGCATGCACCTGTTGTCTGGGCTACTTGGGAAGCTGAGGTGGCGGGGTCCTTTCAGCCCAGGAGTTGCAGGCTGCAGTGAGCTGTGATCATACCAGTGCACTCCAGCCTGGGCGACAGACCAAGGCCCCTTCTTTGAAACATAAATACAGGAAAAATTTAAAAATGGCAAACCTGAGCCTCTTGGTTTGAGGCGACAGAGGAGGAGGTGGACAGCAGGCTGCCTGCAGGCTGCCTTGACCTGGAGTGTGCTGCTCTCCCCATCCACACGCAGGGTCACACAAGCACGTGCTTGCTCTGGGTAGCAGCTGCCTCGGCTCAGGCTAGCTTGACTTCACTGTTGCTGGTGTGTGCTTTCTGTGGTCTACTTTGGTGGCCTGGTCTTCCTGCAGTGGCAGCTGCCCACGTGGCCTTAGCTCTGTCCCACCCCCGGCCTCATCCTTGCCCGGCTGGAGCGCCTGACTGCCCACTCTCAAGCACTTCCTCTCCTGGCCTGTGACTGTGGTGACCGTCTGCCCTGGATTTGCTAGAAGACCAATTTTGCTTTCCTCAGTAAAGATGTTTTGAAATTCATGTTTACACTTTCATAAGATTTTTTCATGTAAGTAAATGCATATATCAGGAAACCATTTTTTGACAAATTGTCTTGGTTTCTGCCTCATAAATATGTGGTCATTTGACCTGAAGTGATGGTCTCTGAACTGTTCACCTCAGACCGGACCTTGACCTTGTTGAATTCTCCTCCTTGGAGAGCCTTCTTTGAATATTCACCCTAAAACAGGCTCTCCCCATCACCCCAGTTGGGTCACCATCCTCTATGTGAAGGCAGCTGTTCCATTTCTTGTTGATGGCACCCGCCGGTGTGAACCTTCCCTGTCCCCTTCACTGCATAGCCCCCAGCACCTAGAACAGTGCTCAGCAGGTGGTCACAAACTTACCGTTCAGTCCATCCTGATTTCCAGCACGAGCTCTGGGCCACTGCTTTCAGCCAGAAACCAGTACATCCTGGGACCCCTTACTAGGAGCATTCTAAGTCAGTGACTGATGAGTCTGACATTCTCCCATCTGCAGAGGGTCATTATGGAGGGCGATGCATGGACCGTAGCTCTCCATCCCTATGGCAGATGGGCACAGAGGGGCCTGGACCACCAGACGGGCTCTGTCAGAACAGGATGGTCTTCCTCTCGCTGGAGGGACAAGTATTCATCCTAGATGACCTGAGGGGCCCGAGATTTGGAGAACGGTGCCATAGGCCTGCATCCGGCACAGATAGCAGCAGGGCCGTCTTGGCCCTTGGCTCTCTCCCAGGCCTGGGCTGAGCTGGTTCCCCGCAGAGTGCTCTCAAGGGGTCAGTCCTCAGCTTCGCAGGTCAGAGATTTCCCAGGATGGGACAGGTCATAGCTGGCTTCCAGCTTATTCTGGAATTTCCCATTTCCTGGGAAGAGGGTGAGGTCAAGCTTCCTTTCCCTTTAGCTGGGAACGACAGGAGCCAGCCTGGGGAAGGTCCTGAAGCTGTTGGGATTTCTAGGTGTTCAGAACTCTGGTCACCAGGAGAGCTGGGTGCCCTCGGGTGTCCCGGGGGAGCCAATGGCTCTACTCTGACGACTCAGTGTTGCTGGAAGGCTCTCTCCTCTCTCCCCAACCAGGAGAACCACCCCATCTCAAGCCCCATGGAGCTGAGCTGAGCATTGCACCTGGCTGTGAACACCTGGCTGGGCCCCTGCCCCTCTCCCAGTCCTCATTCCAGCCTTCCCTGCTTCCTCACAGCCACTTGGTTACTGTCATGTCCGTATCCTTCCCAGAACCTTGGCATCCCTTCTGGCTCCCAGTGGGGGACCTGGCACACTGTGGGGTTCAGCAGATGTTTGCTGAATTGCTCTCTGCGGCTTTGTGCACCATCCCCAACAATCTTCCTCCAGTCCTTTCCTGGGCCCCATTGCTCCTGCATTTCAGGAAGACTGGACCCAGGGGCTGGACAAACCAGACCCTGCCACTGAAGTCAGGCTTTGGGAGCTGATGTCCGGCATGGCCAGTGGGATGGCCTCCCCCGCACCCTGATAAACCCTCACTCTTCATTGCAGAGAGCCAAGCAGGCCAGAGGTGGTCCCGGGTGTACTGACTGCCGTGGGGCCTCCTCCCTCCAAAGCTGCCTTTGGTCTCCACTGTAGCCTGCTTTCTGGACTGGCTGGAAGCTGTGTGTGTGTGTGTGGTCAGGGAGGGGGAGTGAGGGCGTGTATGCATATGTTAGCGGGGTCAGGCCCACACACACGGTGGTCAGTTTCCTAGCCCTGTCCCCAGCTCTGCCAGTGCCCACCCATCGGAAGACTTACCTTATCTTCCCACACCCAAGTCTCCTTTATTGAAGACAGGGGTTCCTAACCATGGGACCTGAGTGCATTATCCTGGGGTAAAGGAATAGTGCTGCTGTGGCCAGGGGAGAGCAGCCTGAGAGGCTGAGGGCACCAGTGTCCTTCTCAAATCCTCACCGAAGAGATGCTCTGATTGAAGGCGGACCCTCTCTGCTGGGAGAGCGAAAGAAGCTGCACCGACACAGTTTGCTCAAGTGACATCTTTCAATATAATCTCTAAAACTCTATGAATTGAACAGATAAAATACCTCTGGGCTATTTTGTTACAAAATATTTGCCATTTGGATTAGTTGCTGGGTGCAGCCACCCTGCCTTTCCCTAGAGAGGTTTCTCTCTCATGGGTGACGGGTGTGTGGGGAGAGGGTAGGTACAGCAGGAGGTATGTACAGCAGACACAGGGACGGACAGACAGATGGTCATCAGGGAAGCCTAGTGGGTACAAAGAGACTCCTGGCGGGCCGTGGGGACCAGTGGCGTAGGGGCTCGAAGACGCAGGGCTCATCAGTGTGTGCTGGAACAAGACACCTGTGGAGACAGGCAGGCTTCCAGGACAAGCTGCCGGCAGGGCTTGCCAGAGATCTAGGAGTGGGATTTCCCCAAAAGTGGGTGGAAAACTAGTTTCATCTCCCATTCCAGACTCCGGAGTTGGGGCCAAATGGATCAAATCAGGAGAGGGACTCAGATCTCCCAAAGGTCTGGGGTGGACAGAGTGGGGCCATCTTTGGGTGATTGAGTCTGGGGCTCAGTCAGCACTCTACTGTCCCCACAACCTTGGGAGAGCAGGAAGGCCTAAGAGCGCCCCCCACTGGTCCTCTGCGGGGCTGGAGGCCCTGCCCTGTCTGCTGCCATCGGGAGGGAGCAGGCGGCTTTTCCCAGGTCCCCGAGGTCTAAGTTCTGGGGACGGCAAGGAGGCCCAACCTTGGCCTGGGGACTGAGCAGGGAAGGGTTGCAGATGTTGGGCACTCGCTTCCCCTGACAGTGAGGAGGGCAGCTGTGTCCTGCCCCAGGCCCTCAGGGTTTGAGTGCCCCTCCCAGCTCTGGACTGGCTCCATGGGATGCTGACCCCAGGCCGGGCTGCTTTCTGCAGACTCCCTGTGCTGCCAGTGGGGCCCAGGGTAGCCTCTGCACCGACCCAAGGGGTGGGCCTCTGCCCTGGGGCAGGGACCCCGAGGTGCCTGAGAGTCCAGGTTCTCAGATGGAGGTCCACATGTGCGCCAGCCCTAAGACTTTTGCTGGTTCCAATTTGGAAGATCTGGGCTTCAGCTGAGGTGGGAGGGAGGGCCTGGGGTTGCTGTGCCCCTCAACAGGGGAGAGGGTACTTTGTAAGCTTGAAGAGCTATGTGAGCAGGGGGCAGGGTCCTGCCTGTCATGCCAGGGCTGTCTGGGACAGTGTCCCCGGCCCCCACCCCCAAGTATATTTAGTTCATAGTTCCTATTCCCCCATACCTAGCACTCCTGCCTCTTAGTCATCGTTTTCATTCTATTTTCAGCTTCCCTCATTTTAAGATTCCTCCACTCCCATCCCCACAACTCCACCTCCTCCCAAGTCCCTGACACCTTCTGTCCAGGCCTTCACTTTAAGGGCGATCCCTGCCTTGGCTAAGGGCATCAGAGGGGTCTGAATTTGTGCACCCCATCTGTTGTCTGCTCCACTCTGAAATGCAATGACTGGAGCATCTCTGTTAGAGAAAACAGGAGGGCCAGGGCAGCAAGGACACGGAGGGGCAGACGGGCTGGCAGCCACAGGGGAGAGGGCAAATTGGCTGCAAGTTACGGAAACTGGGCCGACAAAGACAGGGCCAGAAATAGACTCACTGGGTGATATCACAGTGACGTCTGAGTGACCACACACACACATACGCACACACACAAAATGAAACTAGGTCATCTGGAACCTCTGAGAGCCGGGAATGATCTTTGCTTCCTACCTGGCCTGGCTACTGCAGGTGGGGCAGGGCAGGGGAAGGGTGGGGAGATTCAAGTCCATGTCACACTTGACTCATGTTCACTTCCTCTCCCAGGAGGCCTTAACCACAGGCTCCAAGTGTGGGGGGGACCTACACACAGGACAGCAATGAGCTGCTGGCACAGAACTGGAGCCTGGCCAGGCTTGGTACAGACACATCCTGATAGGGCCTGACTGGGCAGGCCATGGTACGGCTCCTGTTGTCTCTGGGGTGGCTGCCTCTCATCTGGCTGGGGAGGGGCCCTTCCCCAGGCTTGAGCTCGTGGGGCCACCTAAGGCTGGCTATCCCATCTTGCTGGGCCCTGGGAGGTCAGTGAGCCGTGCTTGGGCCTCCTTTGCAATTTTGAGGGTCCAGGGACTCTTGGGCACCCCTGCTGGAAGGGGAGGTCTAGAACCTTCTAGGAGGGGGAAACATTTAAAGGCTGAGGGATGCAGGGGAAATGCATATGTCTCTGGAGCCCGTTTTTCTTGCTTAGCTCTGCACCCAAGTCCCTCCTGGAGGCCACAGACTCAGGAGGGAGCCCTGCCTCCGGCCGAGCCCCATCTCTGCTGGGCAGATCACTGCCCCGTCTCCACTTCTGCTTGCACAACGGAAGGAACGGCCTGGTTCTCATGCATGTTTATGTGCACATGCCTATGCGCACACGACACTGGCTGGGTATTAGCTGGGGCTGGGGAACTAAGAAACTCTTTAAAAAGGTGCATTTTGCAGATCCATGACCTCACAATCCCATGGCCCTGTTGAACTGACCCGCAGAGAGCTAAAGTGCTCTTCTTCCCGCCTCCCTTTCTCCAAGCTTTTCTGGAGTCTGGGCAGCTCCTGAGGAAGCAGAGGCCCTGGGAGGAGGGGGAAGGACATGGTCAGGACAGCCAACGTCCCTGGGGACCAAGGAGTAGCTTCCTGAGAGTGCCAGGCTTGGGGGTGGGGCAGCAGAAAAGCCCCCCTCCTCACTTCTCCCACCTGTCCCTCCAGGGAGTGGGACCAACCCTCCTCCCCTCGGCACAGCCACAGAGGCACTAGTTCTGGGCTGCGAGCCAGCCGCCTTCTGTCTAGTGCTCCACTGCCGGCTGGCCCAGCCTCATGCTGCTGCCCCATGGCCCGAGGCCCTCAGGCACTAGCAGACTCAAAGCCTGCAAGCTAGTTAGACCCTCAGCTCCAGTTTTCTTCAGTCCATGGTCCAGTGGGGGAAAGTGGTGGCCAGGGAAAGAGGCTGTGTAGGGCCCCAGGAGAGTGAGGTGTGTCTCAGAACTGGAGTCGGGGTGCAGCTGAGAAAGGGAAGGATGGTTGGATGAGGCAAACCCAGGTGCCAGGATTGGGATTCTCTTCCCAAAATGATGGTGATCAGTGACCAGGAACGCATCGTGCCAGGGTGTGGGGAGCAGCAGAGGGGCAGCCCAGGCCCCCCAGTGGCCAGCCCTCCCCGGGGCAGCAGGGGAGTGTGGCAGAGTCTACACCAGGCTCCTTGAGCCACTGGAGTAGCGGCGCCGGTGCAGCAGGGAGCCTGGTGGACAGAACTGGTGAGGGTGGTTGTAGGGGGGTGGGGGCGGGGGCAGCGGAGGCTGGTGGATGACCTTGACCGGAGAGCCAGGGCCGCCCAGGGGTGTGGAGCCGCAGGAGTCAGAGGAGGACGAGGTGTAGCAGGAGAGAGCCTGGCTCAGCAGGGGCTCCATGCGGGCCAGGCAGGGCTTGTCCAGGACAATGACCTTGACAATTTGCTGGCACTGCACCAGGGTGCCCGGGGGTGTGGGTGGCGGCGGCGGCAGTGGCGGGGCTGCTGTCTCAGGGGGCTAGGCGGCAGGTCTGGTGGCGGCACCGGTGCTCCCCTCTCGGCCCCCAGCCCGGAGTTGTGCTGGGACGTTTGAAGCCTGTTGTGAATTGACACCTAGTTTAGAAACAGCCAGAGAAGCATGAAATGTTACAAGACTAATTCCCAGCTGTGAGGACAGGCTGCCCTGAGCCTCCCCCGGCCTCCCTCCCACTCTCAGCCCTCACTGTGACCCTCTCTCCATCTCTCTACCCGCAAGAAGACTGGGTTCTGACCCTGGCTTTTGCCCAGGAGAGAGAGAGGAGTCGAGAGGCTGGCATGTCCTGCCACTGACTGTAAGCGGCGTTGCTCTGCGGGCTCAGTCTCTCCATCTGTAGGATGGGCTCTGCATTCCTCTGCCGCCTGAGTTCAGAGCTGCTGGGTGTCCCCAGGCCATGGAAAAACTCCTCAACTCCTTTTCCACCACACTCTGAGCTTGAAAGCAGGGGCCACAGTCTTTGCTCCTCCCCACCTCCCAGGAGTGTGTTGAGGCAAAGGAGGGCAGACCCAGGGACAGAGCCAAGCATTTCTGAGCCTTTCATGTCTCTCTGTTCCCTCCAGCCTTGTTGTAGAGGAAGAATCACTGGTACCCTTGACATCATAGAGGCTTAAACCGCAGAATGCCAGAGGGTGACCTGGACCTACCTGTCCTCCCAGACTCCCAAGGCCATGACCCTGCATTCGAGAGCAGCCCAAACAGCCAGGGCCGAGTCAGCTCCCCAGCTGTCACTCTGGCCCAAGCTGGGTCCTGGTGAACTTGCCTGGCTGCAGGAGCGGGTCCCCCAAGACGGCTCTAACCTTGATCCCCAAGGCGGGGCATGAGCCTCCTCCCTCAGACATGGAGGTCACTAGCCTGGCCTCCCCTTGCTAAGCAGCGGGAGGTGGAGGAGATGGGTGGAAGGGAGGCTAGAGGATTCTGGAAGGAGGAGGATTTAACTCCTCACATCGTTCCACCCCCAAGCTCCCCTGCCCATGGCTACGACACCACACCATCCCCTCCAAACACCTGGGTCCTCTGGGGGAGGCTGAGACCCTCCTCCTCTCTGAGGATCTTCCCATTGGGCTGCCATCTGTCCTCAGGCAACACCACCTGGGGCTGGTGCTCAGAGCACTGAGGGGGAAACGGAAGCTGCAGGGGAGGTAGCTCATCCCAGGCCTAGACCCAGCTGGCCCAGCCCAAAACTACCCCGGAACCCTACACCAGCATGTCCTCATCCTGTTTTTTGGCTGCAGGTGCAGTTCAGGGACACCCTGACCTGTGTACTCCCAGGGGGCAACTTCCCTCCTGAGGCTCCCCGGGCCTTTGTCTGCCCCCTCAATATTCATGAGCCCTACTGCCACAGTTGGCATGTCGCAGGCTTTATTTTTCCTTCTCAGCCTCCAACCTCAGCACATTTTCCAGGCCTGAGGTCCTCCCCCTAAACAAACCAAGGTTCCCGGAGCCCCTCACTGTCCTTCCAAGACACGGCAGGCAGAGAGCACGGCTGGGGCCCACCTGCCTCTGGGGATCCCTCCAGGGTCCTCACTCGGGCAGAAGCCACTGGAGGGCACCCGTTCCTCTCCCCTCCTGCTTGTATTCTGAATTCCTCCCCACGAGACATGGGGCCTGAGACAGCCAGGACAGGCTTGTGCTCATCTGCCTCCCTCCACCTGGACTTGGCAGCAGCCCTCCCCAGGCGAATGTCTGGCTGTCCCAGTCCACATCCCCTGAGCAGTCCTTCTCCCTGAGGCTCCCCATGCAGCGCCCGCTCTGGGCCACAGCCTGTGCCTCCCATTTACCTCCCCTGCTCTGGTCCCTCCACTGCACCCCCAGCCCCACCTCAGTCTGGATACTTTCTCTTTAGTGGTAAGTGTAAAGCAGGAAGTGACAGCAAAATGTCCTCTCATCTGACCCCCTTCTCACCTCCCTGCTCATGAAAGAAAGAATGAGGGGAAGGGGGAGACAGAGGATGGAACATGGGCAGCAGGTCAGAACAGCTCAGAGAAGATGGAGAAGCACCTGCCAGAGGGGCTTGGCCAGCAACGGCAGAGAGAGGGCAGAGGAGAGAGAGCTTGGGGTCCAGCTGAGGCCATGGGAGGCGAGGCTGCCCTCTGCGCAGGAGAGCAGAGGCTGGCGGGGCCCTGGAGCTAGCTGAGGGTGGCAGCCTTGCAGATAGCCATATGCCATTAGGCAGGGCAGGAGGGAGGAGAGCGTGGGGTTGGTTGTCCTCCCTGGGCAGCTCAGGCTAGGGCAGGGCAGGGCTGGCAGAACAGAACAGAGGGCTGGGTACAGGTGTGTTTATCTGCAAGGCTCAAGAACGGGCAGCTGCGGAGGATGGGGAGTGGAGGGGGGCGGGGAATAGAATACCCACCCTGGGGGCTTGTCAGCTGCTGGGGCAGGAAGCTCCTCCTTGTAAAGGTGCCTCCTCCAGACACGGGTGTGTGGGGGGTGGGGGGCCATGGGAGAGAGAGAAGACACTGAGCTCCCCTGGGGTGTCCTGCTTCTTTCCAGGGCTTAGTCAGACTGGTGGGCAGGGCACTTTAATAAGATACCTAATGGGGCTCCCTCCGGCTCAAAGTAGGGGCTGGGAAGGGAGGTGGTCTATATGAGCAGCTGGTGGCTCCGGGAGGTCTGGCAGGAAAGGAGTGGAGCTGGGACTCACTGGGGTGCAAGAGGACCCAGTGGGAGAGGGCTGGGGCTCACGAGGCTTGTAGGGGCACCTGCACGCTCCTCCCATAGGTGGCACTGTGGGAGTTTGGCAGGGACCAGCTGCTGCTGGGTCTTCTGCAGTCCCTCGCTATGTGACGTGGAGATGGGCAGCCTCCCCTCCACCACAGACAGTCTTCAGGCTTATTGCTCTTACCCCAGGAAAGCCCCCAAGACAGCCCCACCCTACTCTGTCTCATTTTCTTTTGCACACATCCCTATGCCATGGCCAGCTTTCCAGATGGACCAGCTGTTCCAGGGAGGAGTTCCCCCTCCCTCCGGCCCCCAAGTCTCAATTCTCCAACCTGGCCCCAGGTGTCCAAGAGGGCAGGGTCTGCCCCAGAAGTGATCCTTTGGGGCCTGGCCTAAGGGGTGACTCTCCGGCGGAGCCCAGGCTCCCCGCTATGGAGGGTGGGAGGACTTGGGGAAGGGGATGTGAGGTTCTCTGATACAGCAAGTACTGGGGGAGCAGTGAGCACTTCCTGGGGAGGTGGATTTGGGGGCACACAGGAAGGATGGCCCTAGCGTGTCGTGAGCTCCGTCTCCAGTGTGTTAGTCTGGGAGCTCGGCCTCGGAGGGCAGCAGGCTGGGGAAAGGGGAGAAAGAGCTCACGGCTTAATTAGGCGCTGGAACAGTGGCATTACCCATGCTAGCAGTAACTTTTAATTGTATCTCTTGAAATTGGTAAAATGGTGAGTCGGGCTGGGGAGGCATTGATTAATACCTGAGAAGAGAAACAACAGAGACGGTGAGAAGAAGGACAAGGGGCAGGGAGTCACTCACCTGGGCAACCAGGGCTCCACTTACCTCCACCGTGCTCTCCGCCGGCTTCTCCCTGAGCGCGGCCTCCCTTTTGGCTTTGAATGCAAAGAGCACAGGGCTCGTTCTCTACTGGCTGAGAATGAGCTACCTGCCCTCCCCTGCGCCCCTCAAGCATCTCTGCAGCTAAGACTCGGGGTCACACTGCCCCTCACTGGAGCGGAGGTTGGGAGTCCCACTCTGCCACTTAGGAGCTGTGTGACCTGGGCGAGATGCTACATCTCTCTGGGCTGCCACAGACTAGAAGATCTCTGGCGCTCTTTCTCAAGTTGGCATTGTGGAATCTGATTTACCCCCAGTCAAAGCCTTCCCAGGACGAACTGCGAAAGCTGGCTTGGAGGAGGCCTGGGTTGTGGGCGCCACATTCATCAGCCTCCATGGATCACAGGCTCCTGGAGTGTGAGCCACACTTCTTTGCTCCCAGCCCTGCAGACTGGCTGGGGGGGAGGACCGAATGGGCTGAGGCCTGCACAGCACTCACTGCAGTGCCTGGCACAGTAACAGCCGATAATGGCTCTGTAATTACTCTGAGGGCCTTCTGGCTGGCCTGGCACAGCAGCAGGGACCCTGCGGACCTCCATGGATAGCTCATTGGCTCTTACTGGCTGAGTCACTCCCAGCTTCCCCTCCCCCCACAGGAGCCCCTCTCATTTCCCAACCCCTGGGGGTGCCAGTTTCCCCTGCTGTGCTCAGTCCTCTGCTTCCTGCAGCAGTAGAGGGAGCTGCACCATTGTCTGGGAATGAGACAGACCCAGCTGTGGAAGGAACTAAGGGACACATCCCTGGGGACAGGCATCTGGGCCTAACCAGGGCGGGCAGCCTCCAAAGGAGAGGCAGGAAGGAATGGCAGGGAATAATACACAGCTGAGGGCTAGCTCTGGGGTGTCACAGCTGAGAAAACAAGCGGCGACCCGTGCCCTATGACCTTATAGAAATGAAGAGGCCAGCTGAAATCAGGCAGCGTGGAGAAGTATGGACGCACCATGGCAGGTCAAACCCACATAGGGAAGATTCCATCACAGTGAGAATCTCTACATAGCGAAAAGAGCCCCATGTCCTGCTTGGAAAGCGAATCTCATGTCCTCACTGCCGTAACCAGTCCCTGTGCTGCTGCCTGTTTCAAGTCAGGAGTCAGGGCCAACTGTGGCGGGTCATGGGCCGCATGGAGCCCACTGGAGTTTCTCAGCTCAAGCTGGCGTCTCGCTATGATCCTGGCTTTCCAGTGCTCTGCACGGGGCAGCAGCCATTCGAGAAGTGTTTGTTGAGTGTGAGAGTAAGTGACTGAGTTAACTAATTGGTGGACAGCTGTGGATGGCTTGCTGGGATTTCACTGGAATGAGACTGAATTCTCATGCATCTCTCCTCGTTCTCTTTATTTGGGGCTGGTGGAGGGGAGGTGGTGGCAACTTTTCCTGATCCCCTGCAGGTGGGGGTAAGGTTGGGGTAGGAGGTGGAAGGTAGGGGCCCTTGGGGGCGGAGGACGCAGGTCTAGGGAACCTGGCCGAAGGAGGTGCCACCTCTGGAGCCAACTTGACTTGGCTGGAGTGAGCAATTCAATTGGAGAAACCATTAGAAAAGTGGAGTTTGAGGGTCTCTCTGGATTTGGGGTTTGCTGACCTGAGCCAGGGATTAGGGAGTGCTTTTGCCTCATTAGTGAAGGTACTGTCCAGAGATGAGCAAGATCTAGATCCTTCTGGTCACCCTGCCCTCTTACCCTGCCTGGTGGGAGAGTGTTCCTTATGGGGTTTCTCTTGACCTCACCTCGTCAACACAGCCTGGCTGCAGGAGGGAAGGCCTCCCTGCTGGGGCCGGGATGCCCGGACTCTTGCCTGACTCCTCCAGGGCAGACAGTGACATCTCACAGACTCCAGAACTCTGGTGCAGTTTGCAAAATGGACAGACACATTTCTCTCTTGCCTTCCTCCTTACTCCCGCCACTTAAACCCATGAGATTAAAGAAAGCAAGCCTGGCACTCCTCAGCAGAAAGAAACATGCCATGGGAACGGGCAACTCTCCCTGCAGATTGCCCAGGACCCACACCCAGGGTCCCTGAGTGGCCTCCATGGGGGCTGGCGCCCTGGGCAGAGCCGAGGCTCACCTGTCGGCGATCCTTGCTTTGACGGTGGGTCCCCCTGGGCTCCGCTGGGCTTGAAGGAGAGTGTCTTTGTTCCCTGCTGCTTCTCCAGCTCCCCTAAGGAATAGAGAGGCCTGTGAGCAAGAGAAACCATAACCTCAACCACACAGAAGTAAGGGAGGAAATGAGGGGCAGGCAGGAAGGGGAGGAAGAAGCCGAGAGGTCCCAGCACATGCTGTGAAACACGGATCTCGGGTCTGGCCCCACCACTGAATAGCAAGTAAAATACCCCCTCGGAACCACGGTCTCCTCATCTGTACATGGGGATGATCATATCTGCTTGAACATCAGAGAGGCACAGAAGAGGCTGATATGAGGGAGGTGAACTGCCTGGGTTTGAATCCTGGTTCTGACACTCCCTGGCTGTATGGCTTTAGGCAAGTTATCCAACCTCTCCATGCCTCACTTGAGAGGACAGCTGTGCCCGCTTCAAGGTGTCATTAAGAGGACTGCATGGGGAAATACACATAAAGCACTGAGGACAAGGCCTGGCTAGTGACCCGTACTCCGTAAGTATTAAGGTGCGTGTGAAAGTAACGGCAAAAACCGCAATTACTTTTGCTCCAACCTGTATCAGTTTTGTTACATTGTGTGAGAAGCACTTGGCACAGCAGAGCTTGCTGACAGGGGTGACACCTCACCTCTCCACCCGGCACCTGGGAGGATGGAGCCTGCCTGGCCGGCTGAGCCTCCACAAGGTGTTCAAAGCTCTCCCAAGGAGAAAAGTCCATACCAAGGGTGTGGAAGTTGCAAGCCTGTGGGGCCAGGACATCTGTCTAGGTACTCAACTTTAATTCCTCCCACTGGATTGGAAACCTGTTCTTTCTTGCTCTTCTCTCAATGGAGCTACAGAACTGCCGGCTGCCATCCTTGGAGATTTGACATGATTATTAAATCACTCCTCCTGCTTCTCTTTTCCAGGAGACATAACTCAAGTTCCTTTTATTAAAGCTACTCTCCTGGGCTCCATTTTAGTCTCTCTGGTTGTCTAGAAACCAGGGACACTGAACTGTAGGCCCCCAAACCAGAACAATTTGTCCTGATTGCCTAAATCACACCATCGATCAATGCTAAATATTTTTACTGAACTGAGAGTTGTTTCTCTCCCCCAGAGGGGCTCTCTTGGCTTTGGAGAAATTAGCATCATAATTACAAGTGAGGAGTCCTGGGCCATTGGATGCAAACCTTGTTTTGTCACTGACTGCGAACCTGGACAACTTCCCTAAGTGCTTTTAGCCTGTTTCCTTATTGTAAAATGAGGAAAATAATGCCCACTATGGAAAGCTGTCGTGAGAATTAGTCCAGTGCCTGACATATAATAAGTCCTCAATAAATGGTAGCTGATACTGTTTTCCGTTTTCTTTTCTTTTTTGTAGAGACGAGGACTTGCTCTGTTGCCCAGGCTGTTCTTGAGCTTCTGGGCTCAAGCAATCCTCCCTCCTGAGCTTCCCAGAGTGCTAGGATTACAGGTGTGAGCCACTGAGTCCAGCCCATTTTCTTTTATTTTATTTTTCCTGGCTTCCTTTCCTCCCTGTCTCCCTGGCCTGCCCTTCCTCTTCCCTCAGCTGTTCCTTCCCTTTCTCTCCAGTGAAGACTAAGAGCCAGCATGAGCCTTTCTTCCTGCTCTTTTACCCTTGAGGCAGCAGGAGAGAATATTCACCTCCTGACAGGACAGATTCTGACACTGTCTGCTCCTCTGTGACTTTAGGAAGCGGGGTAAATGCTGCTCCTGCGCTGATAGGGGAAGGTGCCTCTCCCAGCAATGCTGGTGCCACTTGGTGTGCTACGGTCCCCCAGGGCAGTGCAGAGCCATCTGGGACAGTCAGACAATGAGAGAGGTGAAGCCATTTCAAGGTGCTTTCTTGAAAATGCTCCAGAACAATAGCAGAGGTGGCCTCTCTGGGGATCCAGTGCAGCCCTTGAAAAGAATCTGTTTGTTTTGGCGCTGAACTCAAATAACCCAACAGATTGAAGGAAGGGAGTTTATATGCATCCCTCCCCACCAAGCAGTTACCTGAGCTCTAGAGCCCAGTCTGATGGATCTCATTTTCCATCAGATTGTTTCCTTAGAAAAAATAAACAGAACCTCTTCTCTCACCCCTTAGTGGAAGTATAGAATCAAACGTAAATGAAAATGACAGCTCCTCCACTTCTAACGTGCACAACCTGGACACATGGCTGCACTCCTCTGAGCCTCAGCTGGAGAGTGGGGTCAATGCACCTACCTTGCAGCGTCACTATGAGAATCCACAAAATAGAAATAAACTGCTTAGCGTGTAGTAGGAACCTCAAAAATGACGATTCAAAAGCACCAGCCTGTCACATTGATCCCCTGCTCAGAATCTCCCCCTGCCTTTCCTAGTGCCTAACGGGCAGATGTTAATTTAGAAACGCTTTTTAACTAAGTGGCCATATAGGCAGGCCTGAAGCCTATTTTCATTTTCTGTTTCAGTTTCTGAATCTGTTCTTATTTAATCCTCCCTTAAAGGCGATCTGGAGCCTCTGTGATGCGTAATCAGTACAAGTTTGTAGGTTGCAGGCCCTTGCTGCTCCTCCCTTAACCCCAAAGCGGACAGTAAACCACCTGGACATACAAAGAGACCCACATATTCTCTAAAATGCCTGAATGGAATAATCTAGAATCTAAGCATTCCTTAGAGGAACAGAAACTACTGTAAGATGAGGGATAGTAAGAAAGCAGCCTAGGCTCTTCAAAAGGACAATGTTTTAAAGAAAATAAAGTGGAGGAATGATTCAAGATTAAAAGAGAGTGAAGAAATGAGGCCAACCAGATGCAATGCACAGACTTGGGCCACAGCGGGGGAGGTAACAGCAGACAGTTTGGTGGGAAGAAAAGCACCAGAGCCCCATGAGCCTGCCTGGCCAGCTCGCTTGGTCATCCCAGTAAAACACAGCAGAGCTCTCTGTTCCAAGAGGCCCACGTGCAGCCCCACATGCCTGCTGATCTGTGTACACATGTGTGTGCACTCTAGCAAGCCTCACTTTAATTGTGAAGAAACATGGAAACTGGTGCTCCCACCCGGGCTGTGGGAGTGTGGTGTGGTGGGGCCTGGAGATGGGGAGGGTCCGAAGTGGGGCCACAGCAGGGGTGTGCTGCTCCCTGGAGTCAGGCATGTCTGTCTCAAGCTACCCCTGTCCCTTGCTGAATGGGAACCCCCACCAGCTGCCTCGGGAAGCCTGCGTCCTTACACTCTATCCGAATCTGCTCCAGCTCTGTCACCTCAGCAATGGACTCCTTCAGGTCCTCCACGAACTTTTGCATCTCGTCCGAGCCCAGGGCACAGAAATGCAGCACCTGCTTCCTCTCAGAGCCCAAGAGCGGTGTCACCAGTGTGATGCCATGAGAGTAATCTGGAAAGCAGACCCCAGGCCCCCAGTGGGCTGTGAGCAGCAGCAGCCGAGGGCTGGAGCCAGCCAGACATGAGGAGGGCATGGGGTCTTTGGGGCACTCATGCCTCCATCCACTCTGCTGTCCAGCACTTCTCCCTCAACTCGCCCCAGCCATTTCATTCATCCATTCCTTCTCAAAGACTTACATTGGCTGTCAAAGACTTACACTCGTTCTCAAAGAGGTGGAACTGCATGCCCAGCAGGCCAACTGACTTGCAGAAGGTGTACGTGGAGGAGCTCTTCTTCTTCGGGCAAAGTTTGAGAATCTGTTCAGGAGAGGCAGATAGACATGTGCTGATGAGCAGACAGTCATGGAAACATGGATGCACAAACACCCAGGGGGATGCATGATCACAGAAGTAAACACATGCAGTGATGAATGTGCACATACAAACACAGATATATACATATATGTACACACACTATACCAAAATGTGCCTCTTCTCTGCACAAAACCCTACAGTCGTTATTCCCTCTGCACTTACAAGCCAAGCCACGGAGCCTGAGCTGGCCTGTAAAACCCACCTGATGTGATCCTTGCCTTACTCTGGACTTCTGCCCAAGTCACGGTGTCCTCCCTTCTGTAGCTTGAGAAGTGCAAGCTCGGTTCCACTGTGGGCCCCTCGCATACGCTGTTCCCATTCCACAGCTCTCCTGGCAGCTTTTTGCATGGCTGCATTACTCTCATTACTTAAGTCTCAAATGCTACCTCCTTAGAGATGCCTTCCTGGACCACCCCCTCTAAAAAACAAACCACAGCAAACCCAAACCCGGCCCTTAACCCCAGTCACTCTCCGTACTATTACCTGGTTGCAGCCTTCATAGTGCCTTCCCCCAATCTGATATTATCTTGTCTGTTTCTTAATTATTTTCTATCTCCCTCCCCTACTAAAATGAAAGCTCATGTTAGTAAAGTCATCTGGTTGCTTAATAAACAAATTTCTATTCGGAACCTTCTGTGAGCTGAGCCCTGGAGATAAGGAGAACTCAGAACAGAGCCCTTGCCCTCAAGGTGCTTATGGAATGTGGAGTGTCACAGTGTCCATCAGGTGATCAAACAATAAAGCATAACTCATCAAAAAAAAAAAAAAAAACAAAACCAAGGTGCTAAGTGTTTTGAAGAAAATGAAATAGGGTAAGGAATCAAAAGTGATTTGAGACTTGAATGAAAAGAAGGAGACCAGGAAGGCAAGAGGAGAGTGCAAGGTCTGGAGGAGCTTCACAAGAAGGAGCAGCAAGTACAAAGGCCTGGCCCACAGAAGGGAGGCGGCTCACAGGGCTGAGGAGAGGGCAGGGAGGCAGGTTAGGGGAAGGGGACACATGGCCTAATGTGCACTCCAGAGAGATCACGCTGCTGCTCTCAGGGGGTGAACCCTAGAGGTGGGGAGAGCCCTGTGGAGGCTGATGTGGTTCACTGAATGTACCAGGCGCGCGCTAAGACCGTAGTAGTGGAGGTGGTAAGAGGTCGTTCAGGCTTGTGATCATTTTAGAGGCAGCGCCAATGTGGCTCATGGATCGAGAGAGCCGATGCAAGGGAGAGACAAGCCCTGTTCCAGTTCTGCTCACCAGTTTTCCAGACCTACAATAATGCCTGGCACAGGGTCAACACTGATCAAATATTTGTTGAATGGATACTTATTTTCAAAGAGCAAGGAACGAGTATCTGTCGGTACAGATGTACGCATGTCTTCATGCATGTGCACGCACACACACACACACACACACACACAGATAAACCAGCCTAGCCTAGGCCCAGGGACAGAGCATGCTCCACCGAGGCCCTGTTCCTCCCAGGCCCTGGGGTGTGAGGCACAGCCCTGTACGCTCCCTGCCCTGGGCTTCCTGTAACGTAGATAGGCCAGTGGTCTGGGATCTAGTTTGTTAACAGTTTGTGCACCCACAAGCAGATCATCTGATGTCTCGATGTCACGACTTATTAAGTAGGAATTAGCATGTCTTCCTGAGCCCCCTCACGCCCATGGTGTGAAAGCACCATGAAGGTAGATCCGTCCCACGGAACAGGCATTCCGGTCTGAAACCTCTGGGCGTCCTTTCCTGCCCACTTCAGGGACCCTGCCCAGGCTGCTCAGGGCAGCGGGCAGCCCCAGCCCAGCCCAATCCCGGAGCGGGGGCCACTCACCACCAGCAGGTCATTGAAGAGGAACACCTCCCTCTGATGCGCCGCCTGCTTCTGCAGCTTGTTCACATCCGTCACCTCAAAGAGCCGGCTGCAGCACACCAAGCGGCGGTGGGGCACCGACAGCACCTGCACGCGGGCGTGGCGCTCAGCGAGAGAAACCAGAGGCCTCGAGGCCTCCCCAACCACAGCGCCCATTTTCCAGAAGAGACGGGGGCCCAGGGAGAGGGGAGGGCTCTCCGGTTCTGTGGCGGGAGAGGGGCGGGGCTCCAGTTCTGTGGAGGGAGAAAGGAGGGGCTCTCCGGTTCTGTGGCGGGAGAGGGGAGGGGCTCTCCGGTTCTGTGGCGGGAGAGGGGAGGGGCTCCGGTTCTGTGGAGGGAGAGGGGAGGGGTTCCGGTTCTGTGGTGGGGCCTGGACTTGACTCTCATCCTTCTCTCTCCTGAGGCTCTTTCCCTCACATACTCACCCCCTGTCCCCAGGGCTCATCCCTGTCATGCTTCTTGGGGAGCACAGCCAGAGGAGAAGGGGTCCACTAAGCCACAGTAAATGAGGTGATAGAGGGACAGGAAAAGGACATTGAGAAGAGCTTTCCAGCTGTTCCAATCCAGCCACTGTCAACCTGCTTCCCTGTATAACGTTGAGGGCATCCCCTGTCCGAGGCAGTAGCCTGCAGATATGACACCTCCACCCTTTCTCTACTACACAGATGCAAGTGTGCAAGAGCGAAGGGATCACAGAGACACCTGGCGTCTACTCCAGCGTGTAAGACAAACCAGTCGCTTGCAACCAGACAGATACTAAGACCTCAGCAATAAAGGCTCTCAAAGCAGAAAACGCTGTCCCTGCACAGACTGGGTGGAGGGAGCCTAGTGCAGAGCCTCAGAAGAGGTCTCCAAACTCTCCCAAACTGTCCCCTGAGCCAACAATATAAGGAGGAGGAACTGCAACCCCCATGACATCCTTTATATTTATAGTATAAAGTGTAGTAGCCTACAGAGAAGGCCCACTTTAAAAATCATTGCAGGCTTAGAACATGCTGCCTGGGACACAGGTCCCTACCAGTAGGGCACCTCTATGGTGATGCCACAGCCTAGAGCCTATTGAGCCCATTTCCTGCCATCTACTCATCAGGACCATCCAGGAATGCCTGGTAGTCATGCTGTCCTAGGAAAGGGACTAAATCTCATCTGGCCACACAGATGCTTCCACCCTAGACCACCAGGCAGTCCTTCTTGACATCTCATTTCAGACTCTCCTGCTGCAGTATCTGGTGGCAAGAGGCAATGAGGAAATTAGGCAAGAAAAAAAAAAAAAAAGAGATGCAGTGTCTGGCACACAGTAGCTACTCCATAACTATTATGTGAATGAATACGAAAAAAGTGTTTTGGAAAGCTAAGGAGGAGAATGGGAAGAGATGCCAGGAAGGAAGGAAGGAAAGAAGACGGAAGGTAGGTGGCTTGTGGACACTCACTGTCTTCATGCCCACGATGGACTTCTCCACCTTGGTGACGTACGTGACGTGGTCCTCATTGGACTTGAGCTCCTTCTGCTGTATCCTCTCATAGATGCCTACCACCAGTTCCCTGGGGATGTCAGCGCCATCGTCCACACCTAACAACGTGGAGTGGGCAGGGGTGGTGGTGGGGTTGGGAGGGAGGGTGTCAGAGCGCTGGAGCCAGACAGAAGAGACCCCCATCCAGCCTGGAGCTCCCTGGGGGTGGCCTTGATTTTTGCCATGCCTTTAATGCCTGGTGCCTCATACCCATTCAATTAAGAACAAGTTCCTTAGCCAGGCACCAAAACTAATGATATGATATGGCCCCAACACACATTTCCTGCCTCACCTCCTGATGTTCCTCAAGCAGAGTCTTTGCGCCCACCTCCCAGGGCTCTTTCCCGATGGCCAAATACAGCCTCCATGTTCCTGCCAACCCTCTGTGCCTCTGCAGTTGCTATCATCTTCCTTGTGTTTGTCTCACCCCCCAGCTCCGCCCCACCACTCTAGCATCACAAGGAGGTTCTGTTTCATTCTCTTTTGGATCTTCCTCCTCCTGGGTTCTCCCCTCCCCTCCAGTGGGAAGCATGGAGTTGAGGGCTTAGTCTTTGAAGGGATTCCTCCCTCACTGGGAGCAGTGGGGGAGCAGGCAGACCCAATAGCAATGCATGCGAGGACACCCCTGTTCCACCTCTTGCTTTATAGTAATGATAAAACTCAGGCAACAAA
Source organism: Rhinopithecus bieti (assembly GCF_001698545.2). Classification (NCBI taxonomy): domain Eukaryota; kingdom Metazoa; phylum Chordata; class Mammalia; order Primates; family Cercopithecidae; genus Rhinopithecus; species Rhinopithecus bieti. The sequence continues at coordinate 178,221 of NW_016828873.1, read as the reverse complement.
AAAACACTGGCAGGAAATATGCCAAAAAGCAAACACATTTCTTTTGGAGAAACAGGCAATTAAAATATCTTCTTTCTACTATTTCCAAATCTTTCTTTAATGACTATATGCTGCTTTTATGATGGAAAAATTAAAAATAAAGCAACTTTGGCAAGCATCTCTCAAAGGAGTGTTCCCAGCTACTGAAAGGACACCATGCCTTCTATGCACAGCTCCCTGCCTGTTCTGGCTTCTTCCACATCTGATCTTGGTTCTTAAAGTCAGGCAAATGAGCCATGCAGCAGCCAAGGAGCCTGAAGGAAATCAGGCTGTGGGTAAGAAAAAGCAAGGAGAAAGGCTGAGTATATGGATGCCTCCAGTTCAAGGTGGCAGGCTGCATGCCTCTGCTGCTTCTGAATACTCAGGAGAAAGGAATCTTGTAGAAAAGCATAAACCCACAAAGACAGAACAGGAACAAAGGCACAGGCATCCCAGGACCTGCAAAGTGGATAACTAAGTGGATGGATTTAGCAAACCTGGGAAAGCTGAAACCTAGACCAGCAGAGAGGCTAGAAGCCGCTCAAACACCACACAGCCACCAAACGGCTTAGAGCTGGTGTAACAGCAACCCCTAAAAGCGAAGGTGAAGGTGGGCTGGAAATAGGAAAACAGGTTGCAAATGGGTTAGAAAGCTGCTGCGCTTCCCTGTCCCCTCCTCACTCCAGCAGAAGACTGGGAGACCATTCTCTAGAACTCTGGGCTGAGGGACCCCACACCCAGCCAAGGGTGGGACTCTGCTGAAAAGTGGGGGATGAAGTTGATATCTGTATATTAACCCTCAACCCCACTTCCCACTTAAAGATCTCAGAACTCTGGCAGCCAGAATCATACATTCTGGGTAACAGATTGGACATTTATCTTCTGGGTATCAGGCAGAACAAGAAAAAAAATGTCTCCAGATACTGCAGTGGCGGGTCTCCCAATGAAATGGCTTAACTAAATCACCCTACAAGAAAGCCCACCAGCCAGCAGCCCCCACCTGTGTTCACAGAGTTACTCACCAGCTTTCTGGTGTCTCACTTTAAATATGAATGAACAACCAGATTTCATCAACTGTATTTGGAAAGTCTATACCAGGAAAGAGAAAGAAATATGGGGAAAAACAGAAAAAGAAATCCAGAAGAAATAGAGGCAAGCAGGGAGAAACTCAAACAAACAAGCCAATATTAATATCTTCACAGAGATGGGAGAAGATATTGGATCTACAAAGTGAGAATAAAATGCTATAAAAGAGGAACATTGAGAGGACAAAAAAGAGCTATTGAGAATGAAAAATATGACAGCAGGAATGAACAACTTGGTAGGAAACATGAAAGATGGCACTGAGGGACATTTTCCAGAAAGTCAATGAAGTACACAAAGATGGCAGGTAGAAAACTATAAAAATTAGAGAATCAGACTAGGAGATCTACCAACAGAATAACAGGAGTTCAAGAAATAGAGAGTCCAGAGAAATCGGAGGGCAGAAATGATCAAATACAACATTTAAGAAAACTTTTCATGACTGGAGAACATGAGTTTCTAGATGGAAAGGACCAATCCAGCCCTGGGCATGAGAGATGAAAGAAGAACTGTAGCAAGGCACATCATCGTGAAAATCCAGAACACGAAGGGCAGACAGAAGAACCTGCAAGCTTTCAGAGAGAGAGAGAGAAAGAGTAACAGACAAAAGGCCAGCAGCTGGGAGGGCAGAGCAGCACTGGCAGCTAAAAGACAATGGAGCAATGCCTTTGAAATCCCGATTGGCGTGTTTTGAGGCGGGAATTCTATCCCCAGCCAAACTCCCAACCAAGGTCAAAGACAGAAAAAGATACATTCAGAAATGCAAGTTCTCAAAAATGGCCTTTTCTCTGGAAGTAAAGTAAAAATGAGCAAGCTCTGACATGCAGGAACTAGGAATCTACCATGAGAGCAAGGGAAGGAGGGCTCAGGATGCTGGCTGTGCCCTGGCCCGGCCACTGTCCAGAGGCTCCCCAAGATGACGCTCCTGCACTACCTCCCAGGTCTGGATGTATGGAGAGGAGCTTGACACGTAGGGTGGGAAACTGGGGCTGAATCAGGGGAGGTCCTCAGAGAATTAAGCAAATGGAAAGAGAAGCATTAACTCCAAGGAAAGTAGAGATAGAAGGGAATTGCAATCATTCTGCACTCACTTGCGGACTCAGCTTTGGAGTGTGTGTGCAGAGCCTTAACAACATGAGCGCTGACATGAATGGGATGGGTCGGGGAAGGTGGATGAAAGAGGGCTAAATCCTTACATTCTATAATGGGGAATTAATAGATAATGCTTAAAATAAAAATAATTAACAAGGGTCAGGTGTGGTGGCTCATGTCTGTAATCCCAGCACTTTGGGAGGCTGAGGCAGGTGGATCACCTGAGGTAGGGAGTTCAAAAAAAGCCTGGTCAACATGGTGAAACCTCGTCTGTTCTAAAAATATAAAAATTAGCTGGGTGTGGTGGTGCACGCCTGTAATCCAAGCTACTTGGGAGGCTGAGGGACAAGAATTGCTTGAACCTGGGAGGTGGAGGTTGCAGTGAGCTGAGATTGCACCACTGCACTCCAGCCTGGGTGACAGAAGTAATAATTAGCAAGGAGCAGTGTATAAAAGAGACGAGATACCAAAGTATAAATACTGTGTAGCCCTATTTAGATGAAGTTGAAGGACTGGCAGGACTCGTCAATGGTGATAAAAGGCAGAATAGTTGTTACTCTTGGGCAAAGATATTGACTGGGATGGGACAGGAGAGAACATTCTGGGCAGGTGAAAATGATCCAGATCAGGATCTGGGTGTGATGGCATAAATGCACACGAACATACACATTCATCAAATTTCAGGCGCACACATTCACAGTCTGGGCTTTATGCCAGTTAAAAAAAGTGATAGAAAAAAACAGAGAAGCATAAGCATGCAGTTTATCGATACAGAAGAAACGCAAAGAGCTAAAAATGTCAAAAGTGGTTGCCTCTGGAGAAGGTGAGTGGTGAGAGGGGCAGGGACTAATTTTTTTCTGTGATAAGCCTTGTAGGATTATTTGACTTTATTAAATTATGTGGATGTATAACTTTGATTCTTTTAAAGGCTAAAAAAAAAAAAAAAAATCAATTGAGCACACGTCATAGTCTGCCAATCCTGGTTTGCTCCCTGCCAGACAGCGCACTGCGTCGATGAGAGGATTTGCTGGCTGGTGCCATAAAGTTATCTGCAAGGCTGACTTGAATGGACCCAGGACCTGAAGGCCCTGTTCCTGGCTCCTTCCTAAGTTGTGGAGGGGAAGGGCTGGCACCACTTGAGCCAGCAACTCTGGTGTCACGGGCCTAGAGGCCAACCACGTTCCATGGAGGTCTAGAGGCACTGCCCAAGGGTGCTTGCTGCTTTGCAGTGGCGGTGGCTCTTGGAAACTCCCCAGCCGCCTGGCACACAAGTAATGTTCCCAGCTTGCTATGGGTGACCAGGCCCAGAGAGCAGGTGACGATCTGTGATAGGGGCTCAGACTCACAGAGTGCACACTGCACAGACCGGGCCTGAGCCATGGCCTTACCCCTCCTGCCCCGGTGCCCACCTCCTCACCTCGAAGGTTTCTGATGAAGTCCTCCAGCATCATCTTCCGGTCAGGCTTGATGTTGGGGCTGTACATGTCAGTGTTGAGCAGGATGATGGCGAAGGCCAGGATGAAGATGGTGTCGGGGTTGTGGAACTGCTGCACCACTTCGGGATTGCACATGCAGTAGCGCTGGCTGTGGGCGGGTCCGATGCAGAGCGGACGCTGAGCCCCCGCTCACCCTCCCCCAGGCCCAACAAAGGAGGGGTGTCCAGGGGTATCCCAACTCTCCAAAGGCTTTAGGTCCAGGGAGACCACCATCTGTCCCATACCCTGGTCTTCTTCCCCACACCCCCAAATGCCCCACCTTTCTACTCTGGGGAGCTCAAGGGGTCGGTCCCTTTTCTTTCCTTCACTTCGTTCTCCCCAGCCTATCCTGCCCACACCAGAAGGGGCGTTTCTGGCCCAATGTCCAACCCTCCTGATAGCATCTCCTGTCTCCCAGGCTCACAGCAGCCCGGCTTCCCCAACCTGGGGTCTGTTGGGGAGTGGAGCTGGGAAATGGCCTTACCTGAAGGCCTCGATGAGCCGCTCCACCTTCTGGGCCTCTCCTTGCACACGGATGTGTGCCTGGAACTTGCGCAGGGCCTCGTCCAGCTCCATGCTGGAGAAGTCCATCTCGTCCACCACGCAGCTGAGGGCGGGCAGGGAGGGTGTGAGGTCAGGCGGCCCCCTAAGCACCCTCCAACACCCATTTCCGCTGGCCTTCCTTCCCAGCCAGGACGGGTGCAGGGCCCCTCAGGCTACTCATCCCCGGGGTTCTCCCTTTAATGCCCCAAGAGGACCATCTCCTCCCATCTCCCACAGTAGCCCTTTCAGAGCCCAAACCCTGAGGCCAGGAGAGGCTTTGGTGGCCCAGGACACAGGGGTGGAGGGAGGCTGAATTTGGATCTTCCGACTCCAAATCCCAATTCCTTCCTTCTTAGCCTCAGATTATCCCCAGCAAAGCTTTCAACACAAATAATACAGTAAACACATTTATTCTGTTCTTTCATCAGAGAACTGCTAGGAGCCTGTGTTTCTCCCAGGTTTAAATTTCACTTTCTCATTTGGGTCTTGAGGTGGCTGAGTCCTCCCTTGGGTCCCTTCTGCTGTAGGCTGAGCAGTAAGGAGCAGAGCCCCTCAAGCCCCTGGGGCTTTCTGCAGCCCAGTTCCTTCCAACTGCCCCAGCCCTCAGGGGAGACTGTCGTGGGAGGCATGGCCTCTTAAGAGTAAATGACAAATGCGCTTAACGTGAGGGGACAGCGTGACACGCAGGCCAGATTCTGGTCCTGGCTCTCCTGCGAACTTGGTGTGACTCTGGCTCGCCCACTCACTCCTGGGGCCTCTGTGTGACCTTCTGAAAGGGGAGGAGGCTGGAGTCCCTGCTCCCCAAGGGCCTTGCTCCCTCTGAAATGCTGCCTCCAACCCTGGGAGGTTTGCCTCTGAACATCCCGAGCTTCAGTGTGTGTGTGTGTGTGTGTGGGCGGTCACATGCCAGTTCTCCCAGCTAAGCAGGCGCCTTCCTCTGGTCTAGCCCCATCCAGGGGACTCTGCACTGCAGGGTCTGAGGCCGAACCCTCCCAGCCCCCTCATCCTGCCTCACCCTCCTTTGGGGTGCTCTGTCCCCAGGGTCATGTGCAGTGAGGCAGGAGTCCAGGCCTGGCAAAGCAGAGGACCCAATGTCCCCTGGGCATTGCTTTCCCTTTGGGAGAAGCAGACCAAGCATGTTAGATTGGGCTCTTGGAGCTGACGTTTGCCCACTCTACACCCACTCACCCCAGTCTCCTCCCACCGGCTATGGCACAGCCCCTGCACACTGCCCCAACACTGCCCACTGCCGGCAAGCAGTCCCTCTCTGTTCCCATGGTCCTCTGGCCTGCCTGCCCAGCACATCAGGGCACAGAAAACGCCTGCTGAGTGGCCATGTGATGGTGACATGAGCTCTGAGCAGGACCTACTTCCTCCATGACCTCAGCTTCCATTCTGTGCCCACTGCCCAGAAGACTTGGAGACCCCCAACTCTGCTGTCAGTTTTTAGGAGAAAACAAGGGGCGACGCCAACAGTGGTGGTGGTCAGGACCTGGTGGTCCATGGACTGTGCCTCTCCCACAGTTTTCTGGGGAGAACAGGGAGGAAAGCACATCACTGAAGGCTCTTAGAAAGGGAGGGGGTGCCGAGAGGGAGCTGGGAGTCTCTCCTCCTCGTTCCTTTCCCCTCCCTCCCAAAGGCAGGGCCTATGGCCATCTTCAGGCTGTGAGTTGTCCTTGGCTTGGTCAAAGCCCGCTCCTCTCAGGCTTGCTGGCCGGGACGGTGGGCAGGTGAGGCTGGGGCTAGGGGTGGAGGCCAGCATCTTGCCCAAGGGTGAGAATCGGCAGCACCAGGATCAAGGCATTTGAGGTTGAGGTGCCGGCTGGGGAACAGGGGCCTCCAGGGCCAGCCAGGTGAGAGGCTACTCTGATTTCCCAGTGACCCTCCTCACCTCCACCCTGTACCCTCTGCAGCCGTATGTGAGCACCAAAGGCCCTATGCAGACACATCTGTGTGTTCCCATAGCCCAGCCCATCAGGAGTCAGCAACTGGGCACAACGGAGCCACACAGTGACGCTGTCCAGGGCTAGTGACGACCAAGAGGCTGTGGTCCGATGGGTACAGAGACAGAGCCTGGAGGAGGTGAACCAGTGTGGTCACACATCAAGGGAGTCAGAGTGTTTGGGCCAGAGAGATGGAGTAGGGCAGTGAAGGTCAAGGAAAGTCTAATTAGACAGACAGAGAGAGAAAGGAGAGAGAGAGAGGGACAGGCAAGGAGGAAAAGGCAGGAGAGAGATCCCAGAAAGGGAGCAAGACCAGAGAGTGAGACAAAGAACAAGTGAAAAACAGAGACAGAGGGAGGAAGGGGGAAAGACAGAGAGACATGAGGAGAGAAAGGGACAGGAGGGGAAGAGGAAAAGACAGAAAAAGACTGGTAGAGATGAAGATGTGAAGTGCGCCACAGACTGGTGGGGGTGGCGTGGAGCGACCACATCCCACCCTCTCAGCCCAGGGCGTTGACTCTTGTGAGGCCAAGGAAGAGGCCCTTGGTCTCTCTGAGTGGCATCCTGCTGCTCCCCAGGACTTGCCCCCATCTGTCATGTACCCCGCCCCTTCCCTGTTTCTGAACCCTGAGGTCCTGGCACCTGGCTTCCCACATCCACGTTCCTCCAAGAGCCTCTCTCTGAGTGCCTTCTGCCCCAGAGCTGTGGACCAGGTCTCACCCTGCAATGGTGGGGGTGCCGGGAGGCCCAGGGCACCATGGGGGCAGGCTTCCGTAGGAGGCGGTGGGAGCAGCTGGTGAGGGTGGGATCTGCCCAGCCAAGCACGATGGCCTAGTTTCCAGCCCTTCACTCAGGTGACAAGCAGCTGCTCACTCGCTCAGGGCTGCTGCTAAAAGCCCCGGTAGTGAGCCGAGAGCCTGAGAGCCAAGGACTGGGATGGGAGAAGCAGCCAAGTTGAAAGGTCGGCCCCCATAATGGGAGTTGAATACACCCCTTGTGGGCCTCAGAGCGGGGAGGGTTGCAGGGGTGGTCACGTGGGCTGTGGAGCTGGAGGGGCCTCTCATCCAACATCTTCCAGTGTGTGTTCTCAGGACCCCACAGCAGAGTCATAAGAGTTAAAATGCAGCTCGCCAGACCCCACCCCAGACCCAGCAAATTAGAATATTTGGGGGCAAGGCCTGGGAATCAGCATTCTCTGCAAGATCTCCAGGTTGTTCCTAAATTGTGAAACCAAAGGCTGAGCTGAGTGCAAGGGTAAGCCTCGTTGTGGCTTTTAAAGTGTGAATCCAGCAACTCACAGGTCACCGGGCAGCAGTCAGGGGCATGTGTCCCCACCTGGATATCGGGGCTGCTTTTGCAGTGCGGGTGGTGAGGGAGGGGTGGATGGAGGCATGAACAGATTTAGTTCTTCCCCTGGCTGTGCACTGGCCATCCTGCCTTCCTCTCCTCCCTGCATTTACCACCACAGGGTGTCTGTGTTTCATGAACAGGTGCTATTCTGGGTTTCCCAGACCCTGGGGGAAAAAATGACATTTTCTGGCTGTGAAGCCCCCGCCGAAAGGGAGGAAGCACTGCTGAGTGGTGGGACACTCTACCCTCCTGCCTGAGGAGGCCACTTCCTCACTGGAGAGTTGGGGGTTGGACCAGGTAGCCTCTCAGGACAGGGACCCAGAGGCACCGGCCATCTCTGAAGCAGATGCTCCCAACAGCAGGGGGCAGACGACCACAGCAGCACTTCCGGCTGGCTGGTGGCTTCGTCCCCGCCATCCTCCGGGGGAATCACTGGTCACTGTTTGCCTTTCTGATAGGGCCTGTGTCATCCTGGGGAAGGTGGCTGGGGGTGGGACTGTGCTGTCTGCCATAAGCCCTACTCATTCCAGAGTCCCCGTCCCCCGGAAGCACCCATCAACCTTGGCCCTCTCCAGCATGAGCCTCCTCTTCACTCCCTGAGCATAAGCTTCTGCCTGCACCGTGCCCTCTTTTTCTCCCTCCCCTTCTCTCACTCTCTGCTCTGTTGCTTCTCTTCTTTTGCAGCGTCTACCAGCACTCCTAATCCCCACTTTCCAGCCTTCTGTGCTGCCCTGGAATCCTCTTGGAGAGCTGAGTGTGGGCAGTTTACCAAATCCATCCTGCAGCCTCCACCCAGGGTGGCCCGGAGTCTTCTCTCCTCATCGGTCATCTTTAAGGTAAAGAGCACCTCCTATTCTCGGGTGGTCTTTTCTGGTGTATCATCTCCCCATTTTACAGAAGACAAAACTAAGGCCGTGTAGGGCTTGCCCCATGCTCCCACAGCTAGGAAGAGGCCTCTCCCTGCCCCACTGGGCTCCCTTCTCTTCACTCCTGTGTGTGCACGGCGTGGCAGGGAGGTCCCTTCCTCCAGTGCGGGGAGCTCCCTCCGAGCTCTCTGTACTGAATATGGCTCTAAGTGCTTCACTACGTGTGCAATGACTTCATCTTCTCAAGCTTGGGCAATATGAACCATTATTCCAATTTTTAAAATTACATATGAGACTGAAGTACACAAGAGAGCCAGCCCTGCAGGGGGACTGCACACATCTCATTCCTTGCTGACATCTCCTGGGGCAGGTGGCCCCCTGTGCCCTCCTCTCCCCCACCCCTCCCTGGCTCTCTGCTGCTCAGTGGCTGGCACTAATGTATGTCTTCCTAGGGGCTGTGATCTTACCCAAATGGCTTGGTGGGGACCTGTGAGAGGCCAAGGGGAAACACGTGGACACAGTTAACCAGGCGTGCCTATTGGTGCATGCGTGGGCAGTCAGCACAGGGGCTCTTGTGGTCACCCTGCAGGTTCAGAGCTGGCCTGGGCACAGCAGGGGCCTGTATCCCTGACCTTCTGCCTTCCCCTTTCTGGTGCCTTTTGCGCCCCGTGGCAGTGGCTGGCTGGCTCTTTCAGCAACACACACTGAATGGCTCCCGTGTGCAAGGTTGTGCTAAGGAGCTGGTGTAAGTGACAAGCAACACAGTCTGTCTTGGTGGGAGAGACAGGCATTAAATACGGAATCAAAAATAATTCTTTACTTATAGTCATGACAAGTTCTACGTAGGGAAACGACAGGGTTCCAGGAGAAGACAAAGGAGATATATTTCATATTGTATGTCTGGAAAGGCCTCTTTGGGGACATGGCATTTAAGCTGAGACCTGAAAGATGAGTAGGAGGTGGCCGAAGGAGAGAGGGGAGAGCTTTAGGTGGGCTAAGGGAGGAAGCATATGCAAAGGCTCGTGGCGGGGAGGAGCTTTCAAGGACCTAGGCAGGGTCCACAAGGTTACAATGCAGACAGTAACAGGGAGGATGGTGACTGTGGGGCTGGCAGGCAGGCAGGGCTCGATCCGTCAGCTTTGTGAGTCATGAGAAGGATTTGGGGGTTTATCCTGAATGTACTGGGACATAATAGAGGGTGTGACCAGAGGAGTGACAGGGTCCTGTTTGTTCTAAGATTTCTCTGGCTCTTGGGGAGAAAAGGAATGGCAGTGGGGCAGGAAAGAAGACAGAAGCAGGGGCCCAGGTAGGATGCTACTGCGGAGGTCCAAGCTGGAGATAATGGGGCTGGGGCTAACGCAGGAGCAGGGGAAACAAACTGGATGAACGATCTCGCTGCATCTTAGAGGAAGGACAGAGGGGACTCGAGATGCAGGGAATGTGGGAAGTGTGGGAAGAGAGGCATCCCTAGTGCATCCTGGAGCTCTGGCCGGAGCACCCAGGGGCCTGGAGGTTCCGTTCTCCAGTGTGAGTGCATCTCGGTGCAGACACATGCTGGAGGAGAGACGGGGTCTTCAGCCTGGGGCACGTGAAGTTTGAGGTGTTCTTTCAGATAAGCCACCATGCCCCCACTCCACTGAATCATGCTCAGAAGCTTGTCTTTTTCGTCTTACAAATTAAAACCCTGCCTTGAGCCCTCATTGCTCTCTAGTCACTGCCTCTTTTCTGTCCTCTTTGCTGCCTCCACCTCCTCATCTCCATTCACTCTTCAACCTGCTCCACTCAAGCATCCAATCCCAGGATCCCATGAACACTTCCCTTCTCACGGCCACTGCTGGCTGCTACGTGGCCACATCCAACGGCCTCTCTCTGTCCTCATCCCAGCCTCTTGGCAGCATCGACCTGGTTAATTGCTCCCTTCTGGAAACACTGTCTTCTTGGCTTCCATCACCCACCCTCCCCAGGTGGACTCCTCCCTCCAGAGGTGCCGCTCATCCATTGCAGCTGCCCCTCCTCACTGACCTGAAACTGGGCCCCACCCCCTCTCAACAACCACTGTCCCGGTGGCTGCCCCCATTCTAGTGGCCCTAGATAGCTAACAGTTTAACTTGCTTGAGTAAATATTTGACAATGTCTAGTTTGATAGATTCTTCAGATGCAATGTCCCTGAATCCAGCATCTCCCTGCCCCTGAAACTGAAAATCTATACATGTTTATTTGGTAGATGGAGCACCAACACAGGAGGCCTGAAGCACATGCATATTCTGAATTCTCATCAGCTCGGAGACCACTGGCTGTGCGCTGGCCGCCTGGCTCCCTCCCACACTGGCCATGGCCTTGCTGCTTCTCCACGGTCCTGGGCTCTGCCAACTTCTCCCCTCCCCATGCCCACAGCCGCAGTTTAGGGCTTCATCCTTTCTCACCATGGCTGTGAACAGCAGCAGCCTCCTCACCAGTCTCCCTGCCTCCAAACCGTCTTCAGAGCCATCCTAGGCTGCTCATTTGGTACCGTGGCTCATGCCCCTGCTCACATTTCTTCCAGGGCTTCCCACATTCCTAGTGTGAAACCCAAGTTCCTTAGCAAAGCAAAGAAGGCCCTGTCTGCTTCCAGCTTCTCTCGCCCCTTCCCCAGCGTGGTCCCCTCCTGCAGCCTGGCTCTCATGCTCCCCTTTTGGTGCATGCTGTTTTTCTTCCTGCCACCCAGCCCCAACCCTGCAGGTCTCTGTTTAGGTCTCATCCTCTCTAGGAGTCTTCCCTGACCTCTGTTGTCCCCGGAACCCACCTTCTGTTCACCATTGCGTGTATCTCCCTGTGTCATAACATTTGCCTGCCTGTCTTCTCCACGAGGCTACAGGCTCCTTCAAGACAGGGCAGTTCTTTTAATCTCTGCCTCCCTGGTGTATGGGCACCCAATCACTGTTTTGTGGGATGAATGAATGAGAGAGAGATGACCAGGAATGACCTCGAGCATGCTGGCAGCTGGATAAGGAGCCTCAGTGGCTTGTGCCTTTGGAAGTTCTACCCAACAGCCCAGGGTTACTCAGCCTGCTTTGCTGCCAAGATTATCCGGAGCTGACACTGAGACCTGTGATGGACTTGCAAATGGCCCCGAGGATTCCAGACTCCAGGCAATGAGGCAGTGTGGCAGGCACAGACCCCCTCTTCTTCCCCCTGCACATGCAGGTGAGTGATGAGAACTGGAGCAATGGGCACCGATTAGACTGCTTCCAGCCAAGCATGACTGGACCTGTCTCAGGAGGTGCCGCTGACTGGCGTGTGGATCACGAGTGGTACCGGTTTTGCTCAGGCTTCCCCCTCCTTCCTGTGAGCTTCTGCAGGGTCTGCAGCAAATACCTCACAAGGGTTGGGGAAAAAGGATGGATGTTCTCTGTATCTGTAGAAACAGGTACAATCTTGCATAAAATTGCTTGTTAACATTGATCTGTGCGTGGAATCAGTTTGTGTTGTCGGGAAATGAAGCGTCCTACACGCCTGTGATCAAAATGAATTTCATCATCTCAACCTTCTTTTTTTTTTAGTGATAGCAAGACAGTGTCTGGCAGACAAAGGAACTGGTTGGGAGCTGAAAATAGGTAATGGTAGCAGCAGGGGTTTTTAATTGGCTGGAAGAGACGGCAAAGATCTGGCCTGAGAGAAAGTGTGTGAGCTTGTGCTCCTGGCTGAGACCAAGCCCAGGTTTCAGGATTAGGAAGGAAAACTAAACCACCTATTGCCACGGAATGTAGAAACCCTGGCTTTATTTGGCAGTTCTTGGCTTCCACAATCCAATGAAAAAGGCCCCCTCCTCCAGAGAGTTCTTTTGTTCGTCAGAACTCATAACATGCTCAACAAAGGCCAAGGCGTTTTGGAAAAGTGCAACGTGGCTAAGAAAACAGAAGAGGAGGAAACGGATGCAGGACCTGCCAGTGTTCCTGGTGATGTCATGGGGACGAAGAAACTCTCTTTGGAGGGGGCCTGGGCAGGACTGGCTGCCACTCACACCTTGAGACTCAGGTACCAAAAGAACTAAGTTCAAACTACCCTTACAATTTAGAATCCCTGAGCTGATTTTCCTCTTGCTGGACTCGGCAGCATCGTGTTTGCTGGTGGATCTCAAACTGAGGCATGCATTGGAGTTGCCTGGTGGGTTTATTAGTGCACGGAGTGCTGGGCCCCAAGCCCCAGAGTGTGATTCAGTGGGCCTGGAGCGGGAACTGAGAGTTTGCATTGCTAACAAGCTTCCACGTGAAGCTGATGCTGCTGGTCCAGGGACCACCCGTTTAGAAGCACTGCTCTATGCCAATAGCAGTGGGTGGAATAAGAGAAGGCCACGGAGCTGTTACTTCAAGTCATGTAGCCTCCTGGTGGCTCATCTCCTCACCTCGAGAATGGAGACAACACTGAGAATATCTACCGCGCAGGGTTGTTACGAGTGTTAAAAGAGGCAGTGGGTGTGAAGTTCCTGGTATAAACAGGGCTTAACTGCATGTTCATTTTCACTAGGTGTGGGCTGACCCGGCTGTCAGTGGACAGGACCCCTCCCTGCCCCACCAACTAATTCTGCCTGGAATTGTATCATTAGACAGCCATCCATGGGCCCTTTAAGATACACATACACCAGACAGAGGAAGCTAAATCTGGCTCGGACCTCTTGAGACTTGCAAATCAGCTTCTCAGCTCTGCTTTCTTCCCAAATCGAGAGGATCAGGGCATAGCAAATAAGGGGCAGAGCGAATAATGCCAAGGCAAGAGGTGGGATAGTATCTGATTTTGTTCAGTTTCTCTGCTGCTGGCCAGGAGACTAGTTGTTTCTTTTCCCCAGGGCCTCAGTTTCTGCCAGGGTGAAATGAGAGGGCTGGACCAGCTGATTGTCTAAGGGGTCTTCAGTGTCATGATTCGCGGCGGGGGACTGACAAGGACTGTAAAAGCAACCGAACCACATGGGTCTCGGAATGACGCACAGCGGCTGGATGGTGCAGGGCTAAGGGCTCAGGGGATGGAGTCGCTGTGCCCGGCCTCAGACCGCAGCCACTGATTAGCTCTGTGACTGTGGGCAAGTTCCCTAACCTCTCTGTTCCTCAGTGCCTTTGTTTAGTACAGATTAGCTGCGCTTCCCTCCCAGAGTCGCTGGGAAGATGGAATGAGGTTCTACACGTAAGGCTCTCAGAACAGCACCGTGGCACACAGCACATGTGAGCCGCATTATATTTCATGGCCTGCTTGGTCACAAACAGCCCTCCTGGAGACACTGACACCCCGGAAGCCCCTCCTGGAAGGCCCGCGTTGGCCGGGCACAGTGGCTCAAGCCTGTAATCCCAGCACTTTGGGAGGCCGAGACGGGCGGATCATGAGGTCAGGAGATCGAGACCGTCCTGGCTAACACGGTGAAACCCCGTCTCTACTAAAAAATACAAAAAAACTAGCCGGGCGAGGTGGCGGGCGCCTGTAGTACCAGCTACTCGGGAGGCTGAGGCAGGAGAATGGCGTGAACCTGGGAGGCGGAGCTTGCAGTGAGCTGAGATCCGGCCACTGCACTCCAGCCTGGGCGACAGAGCCAGACTCCGTCTCAAAAAAAAAAAAAGAAGGCCCGCATCGGAGTGGCCTGTTGCAGTCACAGCTGTCACACAGAGGAGACTAAGTCCTCCAGAGCAAAGGCCTGAGCAGTCAGGGAAGGACTGGGTGGCAGGTAGGTCCATTTTTATATGAAAGTCCAATTTAAATGCCAAAGTGGCTAGGCCAAAGGGAGTCTCAATCCTGGACTGAAGGTCCCAAGATCTCCAGCTACAGAAGTAAATAGGTCTTAAACTCTCACAACCGTTGACTGTTCAGGAGAATCCCTTGTCTATCCATGGTGGGGAGTGGGGCAGGAAAGAGTGGAGAGGTGAAGGGTCAAGGCCATAACCCCAAAGACACCACTTTTGAAGATGTTCTCCTTCCATCCTTCTGGTGCTAGCAGTGTACCATTTTCAAAGCAGTGGAAATGACCCTAAATCTTCTATTCCTGCCTGCCTGCACTGGTTCTCTCTTTCTCTCTCTTCTCTCTCTCTCTCATCTCTCTCTCTCTCTCAACTCTCTCTCTCTCTCCTTTTTCCTCCCCTCCCTCCTCTCCTCCTCTCCCTCCCTCCCTCCTCTCTCCTCTTCTCTCTCTCTTTCTCTCTCTCTTCTTTTTTGAGACAGGCTCCCACTCTGTTGTCCAGGCTTCCAGGCTAGAGTGCAGTGGCACAGTCACAACTCACTGCAGCTTCCATCTCTTGGGCTCAAGCGATTCCCCTGCCTTGGCCTCCCGAGTAGCTGGGACCACAGGTGCCCGCCATCACACCTGGCTATTAAAAAATTTTTTTTTGTAGAGATGAGGTCTCTTTTGCCCAGGCTGGAGTGCGGCGGTGCCCTAACAGTTCACAGTAGCCCTAACCTCCTAGGTTCAAGTGATTCTGATGCCTTGACCTCCCAAAGTGCTGGGACCACAGGCGTGAGCCACAATGCTTGCCTGGGCCTCTTTTTATCTCCTCCAGACACGTAAGGTCCGCCTGGGCCTGCTCTCCCCTTCCTCATAGGAATTCCTCAGGAATAAGGTAACTGAGATTACACACAGCAGTGTGGGCAGAATGTTCTCAAATGATTTCTTCCTAGCAACGAAAGGCCAGAGCCTTCCAGACTGTTGAATGTGACAGACAATGTGTCTTCATTTCTAAATGTCCTCTAAGAAGAACAAATCTGTTATACTCTGGCCAACATATTTCCATGGAAATAAAATAATGAAATCTGACCCAAACGGCAAACCCTGACACGTCCTGGAATTTAACAAAGGATGGAACAGATACAGTGGAGGGAAGAACACGCAGGAAGCTTTCTTCCGGCAGCTCACCCCAGAAGCTGCCTTCCTGCATTTCATGGAGATGGTAGACACCAGTGCTCTCCATGTACATGGGATTCACACCAGAAAAATCATCCAGGCCAGAAAGAGGCCGCTCACAGCCAGCATGGAACATTCCCCATCCACTGGCCTTCAAACCTGCTGAAGCGGACATTTCAGAAAGGAAATAGAGCAGAGCCAAATTCCCCAGCCATGTGAAAACGGAGAGGGAGAGGCTTCCAGCCCTAGAGGACCCTAACCCTGGCTGCTGTCTGGCTCCCGCTGCTGGCCTGCCACCGCACGACTCTCAGCTCCTGCACCGGGCTTCCTCAGGCTGCAGGCTGCTCCCCGGACTGGCCTGACCCCCTTCCCAGCAAAGCCCAGGAAGTTCCAGCAAGTTCTCGTTGTCTGCCTAGTAGCCCTGAGTTTGAGTCACGTTTGAGGGTTCCTTGTGCGTGGGGAAGGGGACGGCGGGGAGGGGGTGTTCTAATGTCTGTGCTTTCAAGCAGGAAAGATAATAATGAAATAGCTAACATTTAGCCTGTTGTCCCAGCTACTCAGGAGGCTGAGGCAGGAGGAGCACTTGGGCCCAGGAGTTCAAGCTGCAGTGAGCTTTGATCATCCCACTGCCCAGTAGCCCTGGTGACAAAGAGAGATCCTGTCTCTAATAAAAAAAGAAAGAAAAGAAAGAGCTAACATTTACAGACAACTTACTAAGCGTCAGGCACTTCATGGACATTGAAAACATTTAATTCACTTGAGACAGGTACTCTTACCAGCATTTTACTAATGAGGAAACTGAGGCTGATTTCTCCTTTAAAAACAAACAGGCTGGATGTAGTGGCTCATGCCAGTAATCCCAGCATTTTGGGAGGCTGAGGTGGGAGCATTGTGTGAGGCTGGGAGTTTGAGACCAGCCTGGGCAACATAGTGAGACCCGCATTGCTACAAAAATATTAAAAAATTAGCCAGGTGTGGTGGCACATGCCAGTGGTGCCAGCTATTCAGGAGGCCGCGGTGGGAGGTTCTCTTGAGCCTAGGAGTTTAAGGCTGCAGTGAACCATGATTGCACCACCGCACTCCAGCCTGGGCAACAGAGCAAATCTCTGTCTCAAAGAAACCAAACGCAAAACCTTCGCAGGTAGACACTGGAGTGGGTGTGGCTCTTTGAGCTCAGAATGGCTTCTATTCTTATCACCTGATGAGGCCTGGGAAGAATACATTCCTTCTTGGAATGTGTCTTCTGTGGAAATAAGACACAAAAGGATGGAGATGTCAGCTTCCAAGAGCGCTGAGGGCCAAATTCTGAAAGCAAATGTCACAGCATTCATGATGCTCAGACAGACCAGCAGCCGAGGTGGCAGCTGCTCCCTCCCTCCTCTTCCTTTCCCCGCAGGCAGGCCTGAGAGTTGGGAAGCGCACCCTTCCCCTCTGAGAGGCTTTCTCATCGGCTGCTGCTTGGGAGAGTGCTGTGGTTTGGGCTGTTTTAGTCTCCAAGGGGATGGGTGATTTATATCCTTTTATTCAGCAAACAGCTTTGTACAGAACGAATGCCACTTGCTAAATGTCACCAGGCGGGGACAGGGTTGCTGCACAGAATCCCAATGAAGCCTTCCAGGCCTGGGCAAAATGGCACCTGGTGACTTGGCTAATGTGTGTGTTTTCTCTGGCGGGAGTAAGGAAGAGACAGTGATTCTGAAATTCAGACTGGCTGGCCAGAGTGGCAGGGAAATGCAGAGACTCCAGCGCCCACCTCCGCTGCTAGTGCCTGCCACTTCCTGCTTCTCCATCTTCTCCCTGCCCTTTGCAGGAGAGGGTCCTCTCCACCTCAGAGAGAAGCGAGGCAGTCGGTGACCTATGGACTTTAGGGAGGGGCTCCTTTCTGTGGCACTGAGTCAGCATGCCAGGGCCTTGCGGCTTTCATCAGGGCACATCGGGGCTCAGCTCTGCACTCAACCCGGCCCAAGCCAGGGTTCTGGCTGGAGGCCCCTTGGTCTTCTCACTCTCTTTTCATGCTCCTCCTTCTCACCTCTCCCCATCCACACCTAGGTCTGTAAGTTCCCTGAGACTGTGAGCCACACTTCTTCACACACACACACACACACACACACACACACACACACACACACGGGTGCCCAGCGTGGCCCCATTCTCAACACACAATAAATAAGTGCTTGATGTTTGTTGAATGAATAATAAATGGCCAACTCATTCCCCCATGAGCCCTGGCACTCCAGCACTGCCCTGGGGCCTGCGGGCTGCTCTGGCAGGATGACAAAGCATGCCCCAGTGTTTAGGGCACTAAGTGTACCAATGCACTAAGCGATGGGAAAGGCGGTGGAGTCTCAGGACTTGGAGAAACCTTTGCACATTGCCCAACCCTCTCGTTTTACAGATGAGGACACCGAGGCCCAGAGAGGTGACCTGTCAAAGCCACACAGCACAGAGGAGCAGAGCCTGGGTCCAGCTATTTCTCCGATCTCACCACCCTGCCTCTTCTCACTGGAAGAGTGTACCAAGGCAGGAGTCTGGCCCCTACCCATCCCGAGCCTGATCCCTGCCTAAGGGGGTTAGCCTAGCCCCCAGCCCGGCTCCTGTCCTCAACACAGGCTGCAGCCACTGCTCCAGGCCTCCAGCCCACAGCCCATACACCCAGTCTTGCAGGGAGGAGGGCAATTAGTTTTCACTGTGCCGCTCAGCACCACCTGGGCTGCAGGAAAACACTGCGTTCCCCGCACTCCAGATCAATGTGGGCCTCGCAGGTTAGAATTTAGGGCGCAGGCCACATGGAGACTGGGAAAGACAGAAGAAAACAGACAACAGTCAGGGCCTGTGGGTGAAGCAGAGTCACTCCTGCCCCCGGAGCAGAGACACACAGGAGGGGTTCCTGGGGTGACGGGGCCAGCACCTCACCCTGGCTTGGGGAGGAATGGACTGGGACAACAGTGCATGAAAGCCAGAGAGCTGAGCCGACTAGGGGACACAGAAAAGGAAGGGTGTGAGGAAATGCCATCTTTCCCCTTCTGCAACCTAGGTGTATCCTGGATCCCAGTATCACCTCCATGGGCCCCCACAGCAGTGCTGGGGAGGGGAAGGGAAGCCTGAGGGAGAAGAGAAAGGAGGTGACAGGGAGACACTGCCTAGCATTGGCTCTCTTTCCTCTTTGAGGCCCGCAGAGGGTCTCCACCAGCAGCTCCAGGAGGGATGATAAATTGTCAAAAGTCACCAAGAGTCAGAGGCAGGAGCTCAGTTCTGCCCAGCTGAGGACCGTGCAGGGATTTCAAGGTCCCTGAGCGGATCCCAGCCATCACTTATTGAGCTCAGTCAGATAACCACCACATCAGTGGATTTAGAAATGTGACAGGGATTTCAGAGGGCAATGGATCCAGCCCTTACAACCCAGCACCACTCTGCAGGCAGGGAAACGCAGGCCCAGAGGACAGGGGCTTCTCCACGTGGGCACACAGCACCAAGACAGCTCCATAAATAGAAGCTAAATCTCCGAACTCCCACTCCAGGGATGCTGACCACTGGGTGGGTGACTCCCTCAGCGTCCAAACCCTCTCTGGCAGTCCCTTGCTGCTCCAGGGGCCAGTACGAAAGGGATGGCTCCTCCCAGGGCCTCCGGGGAGACACGTCTGCTGACTGTCCCCAAGGAGAAAGAGGAGAGAGAAATGGGGGAGGGTCCCTAAGAATGGTGACCTTCAAGAAGGAGGCCAACCTAGGGGACTAGTGGAAGCCAGAAAGAGCAGGGGGGCATGGCAGGGGCTGGAGCCGATGTCCCAGGGAAGGAGCAGCTGCAAGGCCCTGCCCTCAGCCTCAGAGGAGCGCCAGCCCCGCCCTGCCATCCTGGACGAGGTGTGAGTGTGAGGAGACTCTTGCCTGTCCACACTATCAAGGCTGAGCGGGGGCAAAGGCAGCACCCTTGGGGTCGCCACCCTGCGACTAGACTTTAAAACCATTTTCTTTGGTTTTAAACAGTTTTTCTTTGGTCATGATTTTGTTGGTTGACTTATCTTTATGGAATTGTTGTATTTTCTTGCTCTAAAACCCTCAGTCTAACCCCTTCTTCTTTCTGCCTCCCATTTTTGCCTCCAGCGATATGAAAATGAACCTTGGAGAATGGGTGGGTCCTGGGGGAGGGGGGCCGAGGGGCTTGTCACTGGGTAGAGATGAACCCCAGAGCTGACACAAGCCCTTTCCTTTTCCTGGTTTCTCCTGCCCTGGACGGTGGCAGACAGAAAGGGCTTCTTGTCTCTTTGGACCATTTCTGTATCCCTGGTGCCTCAAATGGAGCCGGGCCTGGAGCGAACTCAATCAATGACTCTGACGGGAGACAGGGCTCTGGCTCACTGGGGTGATGGGCTAAAGAGGGGATACTGGTTCCTGTGGACAATCTGGAAGCTGGAAGCTGTCAGAACTGGAGTGAGGATTTCACCAAGGAGCTCACGGAGAGAGCCCGGGCAGGTGGGGTGTGGGACGGAGTTGGGGGAGCCCAGAGCGCCGGGTACTCACTCCAGCACGTCGCGGTTGAACTGCTTCTTGCTGTTGCCCAGGAACTCTCCAATCATCTGGCGGCTGAGGCCCTTTCGCTGGAGGAGGAAATGGGCCACACCAATGGGGGTGTCCGGGATGAAGCCGCGGGAGATCAGGAACTGGATGCCCTTGTCCGGGTTTCTGGAGGTGGGGAGAGTGGGGAGAGTGGGGAGAAGCAGTAGAGAGTGAGCTGAAGCCACCCATGACTCTTTCCTCCCTGTCTTCCACCCATAGAAGTGCCCAGAGGTTCCTTGGAAATCCAGTTCCCCATTGGAAGCACCTCTCACCAGAGCCTCAGCCCACTGAACGTCCTCACGCAGAGGATGGTGCGTGACCAGAAGGAGGACAGGGGAGATCTGCAAACAAAGTGAATTCCAGAGCAAGTGGAGAAGGACCCTTCTCTGTCCCTGCCTCCTGGGTCTTACCCCAGGCCTGCCCTTCCCCCTACCCATATCCTGTTGTCAATATGCAGGTCTCCACCGCAGATGCCCCAACCCTGGAGAGAGGGTGGGAGAAACAGAGGTGGGATCTCCGCCACACCCCCTCTTTCCTGTGCAAGCTTTGAAGCCATGCTCCTCCCTGAGCTGTTTCTCACCGGTCCAGGAGGAAGTAAGTGCAGAAACACAAGGTAAGCACTTAGAACCTTCCATAGCATTTCAACATTTCCAGGACAACTAGGCATGTGATTGTTTTCTAGCAACTCATTTTATTGTATTTTACAAAAGTATTAGCCCACAATGTATTTTCAGAGGGGTGTGGGGGAACAAAACTGGTCCTTCGCTATGGATAGTTTAAGAATTACTGCCTTGGGGGAGACAAGTATCTGTGTGAGTTTTCATGTGCGTGAAGAAGTGACACTGTGGAAGTGGGGGTGGTTTAGCATCAGATCCGCCTTCCCCTAGGTCTGCCGAGTACTAGTTATTTCATCGTGTGCAACTCGCCTTACTGGTGTGAGCCGGCTTCCTTTTCTGTAAAACAGCAAGGTAGTACCTCTGTGTAGATACTGCTGGGAAGATTATAGACGCTTTATGTAAGGTGAGCTATGAACAGTAGCTACTTCCTCTAGAAGAGAAGCCTCTTGAGGCCAGGGGATGTCTCCTACTCACCTCTGTGGTCACAGTGCCTGGCACCCAATAAATAACAGCCAAATGAATGGATGAATGTGCATTAGGGCCAGAGAGAGATGCTCTTGGCTTGGGGTTATGAAGCGACGAGTGGAGGATGGAGGCGAGTGCCTCATGGACTTGACATTTCCATGGAAGGGGCAGGTGTGCTTCCTTTCCTCGCTTGGGACTGGCTGTATACATTCTGTGTCTCATTGGGGTCTCTGAGCTATGGCAGTCGGTCATTTCTCCCCTGTTCTCTTTCTACTCTGCCTCTGCCTGCTTCACACTCTCTCTTCCTGGTAGCCCTCCCCTCTCCTACTCTCTGCTGGCATTCCTTACAAGGCGCCTCTCCTCCCTCCCCCACCAGCCCCGCATTTCATCAACGCTGGGAGCTAATGCATTTTCCCTGGCTTCATATTCCACCCGAATGATTGCTGCTTAATCCTCAAACCGCCTGGACTGCTATTTACTTAATACTGTCTTTTCTTTTACATTCTCTTACTTTTCAAACCCTAGCTTCATCTTAAACTGTAACAGTTGTGAAAGCATGTGTTTGATGTGTTATTTTTTTCCTTTAATCTCTCTTAAAATAAACTCAGAATGATTAAAAATAAAATGCGTACTTCCTAAACATGACCCAGGGCTCAGGCAAGGCACAGATGCGCCTGCAGGGCCCTGGGATGACGTGGGCAGTTACCTGGTGCCCTGTTTGGTGGAGGAGAGGTGTCCCTCCTCCTTCCATCCCTCCCATGACGTCCAGGACTCCGGGCTGGGGGCCAGGGCTGACTTACATGTTGAATAGGTTGAGGCCGATGCGGTAGAGTCGCTTGCGCAGGGTGTCGGTGGAGAGCGTGGGCGACTTGCAGCTGGCTGGGTTCTCGCAGTGGTAGCGCGGCAGGCTCAGGATCATGGCCTGCAGGGCATCCTTGGAGGCGGAGGCCGACACCTCCGAGCCTGACTTGGCGGACTTGGTGGACGTGCTGCTGCTGCTCAGCTGCTCCAAGTCGCCTGCCTCAGCCTTGGCCCCTTTCCCCACTTCTGCCGCCGCCTTCTCCTCCTCCTCCTCCTCCTCCTCCTCCTCCTCTGCTTTGGCTGCTGTGGCTTCATCCACCGCCCCGCTAGCCCCAGCCTCTGTGCATGAGTCCTCCGCTGACGCGTCCCCCCGGCCCACAGCGGGGGCTTCCGGGGCCTCCTGCCCAGGGGTCTCGCCCTGCTCCGCCTTGCCCGCCGCGGGCTCTGCTGTGGCCTGGGCCGTCTGAGCGCCTACGCAGTTGGCTACCGACAGAGCCGTGGAGGAGGAGACGGATATGTTCTGGTTGGCGATCTGCACCGTGACGTCCCGGAAAGCCATCATGAGGGTGCCGCTGTGGCCCGGGGGCAGGCCGGGCGTCTCCGCGGCCTCATCCCCGGGCCCAGGGCCTGCGCTCTGCGGCTCCCGCATCTCGCCCTCCAGGCCCGGGGACCCTGCGGCCGCCTGCAGGGCCTGGTGGAGCTGGTAAGCGCCACCCTCCTGCAGGGAGCACATGGTCTTGAGGCTCCAAGTACTGAGCGCGTCGTCGATGGACTTGGCCAGGGACTGCACCTGCTCGGTGAAGGAGTCCTCCAGCTCGGTAAGGGTGCCCGCGAAGGTGGGCGGCAGGGATGGCGAGCGCACCAGCGGCAGCCCCATGAGGCCGTAGCCCTCCATGAGCGCTTTCTCGGCCGCCAGGCTTTCGGCCGTGGGTGCCCGCACCTTGCGCAGGGAGATCCGCCGTGGCAGGCGGCTCTCCAGAAGCGAGTTGCGGATTTTCTCAAAGTTCTTGCTGAGCTGGTATTGGCGGAAGGCGGTTTGGATGGTGCAAGCGGCGCGCCGGGACACCAGGTGACCCCCGTACTTATGTTCTAGCATTTCAATCTGCAAGGACAAGACAGAGAGGAGGAAGGACTCAGAGGGGAAAGGTGGTCAACCCCTCTGAGGAGTGGTGGAGTCACCGGGCCAAACTTGGGTGGGGCCCAGGAATGGACAGTGGGGGGCTCCTGGGCAGCCCAAGTCTGAACCGCCTAGCATGTCACGGCCACGCGCAAGACTCCTAGAGGTGTAGGATGGAGGGATCCGTTCTGGGGACGGGTGATGTCCCAAGGGCCAGGAGGGAGGTGCTGTGTATGGTGGACAGATTTTGATGCTGTGGCGGGTATTACAACATGCTCATGGACGGGCACAGTAGCTCAGGCCTGCAGTCCTAGCCTCTTGGGAGGCTGAGAGAAGATTGAGCTTAGGAGTTTGAGACCAGGCTGGGCAACATAGCTGGACCTTGTCTCTCTCTAAAAAAAAATAATAATAAAATAAAATTAAATTAACTGGGTGTCCTGGTGTGTGCCTGTGGTCTTCAGCTACTGGGAAGGCTGAGGTAGGAGGATTGCTTGAGCCCAAGGAGTTGGAGGTTACAGTGAGCTATGACTGTACCACAGCACTCCAGCCTGGGCAAAAAGGTGAGACTTTGTGTGTGTGTGTGTGTTTTTTTTTTTGAGACGGAGTCTCGCTCTGTCACCCAGGCTGGAGTGCAGTGGCCGGATCTCTGCTCACTGCAAGCTCCACCTCCCGGGTTTACGCCATTCTCCTGCCTCAGCCTCCCCAGTAGCTGGAACTACAGGCGCCACCACCTCGCCCGGCTATTTTTTTTCATTTTTAGTAGAGACGAGGTTTCACTGTGTTAGCCAGGACGGTCTCGATCTCCTGACCTCGTGATCCACCCATCTCGGCCTCCCAAAGTGCTGGGATTACAGGCTTGAGCCACCACGCCCGGCCGTGTCTGTTTTTTTTTTAAGTTCATGTTGGAGATGCACACAGAAGTATTTATGGGTAAAATGCATGACACCTTGAATATATGTTAAAATATTCTGTCAAAAAATGTGGAAGAGTTAGATTAGATGACACAACATTAATATTAATAAATATTAATAAAATGGTTACAGCTGAATGATAGCTGGGGGGAGTTCATAACACTATTGTTTCTACTTTTGTGCACACTTTAAAAATAATAAACAACGAAAAACAGAAATGCTAAAAACACCTCACAGCTCCTCGTGCTTCCCCACTCCTCCCCAGCAACCATGTCTCTGTGGTGGTTTTTTTTCCCTGGGAACGTCAGAAGGGTTGGGATCTGGGCTGGACCATCTGTGTGTTCCCAGGACATAGTCAGCTGCTCAGTAAATGTGGCTTTGCTAAAAAGTTGAGTAGGTGTCTCAAGAAGGGGGGTCCCTCCAGGCCACCGTTACCAAGAGTCCCCAATTTGAGTCACCTCTGTTCTTATGGTGGGAGCTGTCCAACCAGGGCAGGGCAGGGTGGTGCAGGCTCGGGGGCATGGCACCTCACCTGGGCAGATCTGATCCCAGGAAAGCTTCTGTCAGGGGGCCAGTGTGCCTCCTCTCGGCTCCGTCCTCCTGTGCACGGGCTTTCTCCTCTCAGGTTGCTACACTCTCACTTTTCCACCCTATTGAAACTTCTCAGGAAAGGACAGGGAAGGTATGACGGAGCCATGCCCCCAGAGGCTTCTGCCTTTCAGTAAGGGACAAGGCCTGTGAGAAGGTGATGGGCTTAAATGGTGGCATCCTAGACTCTGATCAGCCGTCAGAGAAGTTTGGGAAGTGAGAGTGCTCCAGGTTCCTGAAATTATGTCCTATTCACAACCAGACATGCCAGGTACACACGGTGCCCTTCCCGAACAAAGAATCGGGATGCGTGCGCTGAGATGAACGACTGGAGGCAAGAACAACGACGTCACTCCCATGTTCTCCAGGGATCATGGGTCGGGAGCGGTACAGATAGAAAGGCCACACTTCATCCCTCAGCACAATACTTCAGCCTGCTTCCTGCTCCACTGGAGCCCCCAAAGGCTGCAGCCAGAATGAATGCCTGCCTCCGTGCCCTCTGCTCCCTTCCTGCAGGGCGTGATGGGTGCCCCACTACCAGGCTAGCAGCGGTACCCTCTTAGCTCAAGAGACCTTGAGGATACAACCCCAATCCACAAAGGCAATCCCAGGTAAAATGGGGCATCCTCAGCATCCTCAGGGCTTGTCTTCAGTGCTTCCAGCCTGGCCATTCAGTGCCTTCCCCATTCCCACACCTGGGGACATCATTCTGTCTCCCCCAGCATCCAGCCTGACCATTCAGTGCCTTCCCCATTCCCACACCTGGGGACATCATTCTGTCTTCCCCAGCATCCAACTCTACCCTCGGAGATAGCTGGAACTCATGCAGATTCATGTGTAAATGGCGACTAAGGCTTCCTATATGGTTTCTCTCAAAGCTACTTGCATTCCATAAGGGACAAGGCCCTGAGCAGGAGGAAGCTCCCAGTGCTATCACAATCCCCCTGTTGGAGGGGTCTTCAAGGTGCTCTAAACCACACCAAGTGTATTCCTCATCTACTGCTGTGCAACACATTACCACAAATCCAGCCACTTAAAGCAGCACCTGTTTATTTCTCACGTCGCTCTGTGAATCCAGTCTGGGCATGGCTCATCTGGGTTATCTGCTCAGGATCTCACCAGGCTGAAACCAAGATAGCACTCAGGGCTGCAATATCATCTAAGGTGTGGGGTCCTCCTTTGAGCTCACTCTTGTTGGCACAGTTCAGCTCCTGTAATCGCAGGACTTAGGCCCTCAGTCACCAGAGGTTGCCGGCCATCCCCCGGCATGTGGCCCTCTGCATAACCTGATAGCTCAGTCCTTCAAGGCCAACAGGACAGTGTCTGTCTGGGCCTTCAGCTTCATTTATAGGGTGGACCTGACTAGTTCAGACCCACCCTGGATGATGTTTCTTTTTATTAATTCAAAAGCAACCAAATGGTAACCTAATCATCAGAGTGATGTCCCATCACATTCACTCATCCTGCCCATACTCAAGGGAAGGGGATTACATAGGATGCGTACACTGGCGTGAAGGGGACTTGAGGGCCATCTTAGAATTCTGCCCACGGTGTGAACTGGACAGCTGCCCACTTGATCTTTACTAGGTATGACCTCATGCACCCATAAGAGACACAGACACTTGTCTCTGAGGCATTCTGTTCCTGCTCCTGCAGAAATAATGTAGCCTGGCTCATTCTCCCTGCTGAACTTGGACACACTTCCTGAGGCCTGGAATAGGGACTTGGCTTTGGCTCAGGCAGGAAAGTCCTTCTCCAGGGGAAACGTAGAGAGGAAGGGGACTGAGCACTAAACTGGCTCCTTTACTCTCAATTTCTGTCAACCTTACTCAAGCACCATGAGAAACGGACAGATTTCCCATTTCTTTCTTTTTGAGATGGAGTCCTGCTCTGTCACCCAGGCTAGAGTGCAGTGGCATGATCTCGGCTCACCATAACCTCCGCCTCCTGGGTTCAAGCAATTCTCCTCCCTCAGCCTCCAGAGTAGCTGAGATTACAGGTGTGTGCCACTGTACCTGGCTAACTTTTGTATTTTTTTTTTTTTTAGTAGAGACAGGATTTTGCCATGTTGGCCAGGCTGGTCTTGAACTCCTGGCGCCTGGGTGATCTGCCCGCCTCGGCCTCCCAAAGTGCTGGGATTACAGGTGTGAGCCGCTGCACCCGGCCAGATTTCACATTTCTTTTCCATCTGGCCTATTTGTACTCCTAGGGAAACCCCAGGCCCAAGAACATTCTTCTGCAGCACGAGATGCTATTGGCAACACAGGGAAGGTATGAAATCCATTGCTCGAGATGCTCCCAAAATGGTGATGGGGTCCAGGCCCTTGGCATGGTGTCACCCTGCTTCAAGGCAGAAGACTGGCTGACATAACCCTAGGAGACTCCGTCTACTACTGGGCGATGTCGATGCTTCACCCAAGCAGGAAAGAAAACCAGATTTTACATTCTTGAATCTGTCCCATCACATCCTCCACTAGACATCAAGCCCCACGAGGGCCGATTTTGCCCTCCATGGTCACTGCTGTCTCCTCCAACGCTTGGACAGTACCCAGCACATAGTAGGTCTTCAACGAGTATGTATTGGACAAATTAATTCCAAAGTTATATTTGTGACTCTCAAAAACCTTCCTAACCTGACCCACAGCAGATGCTCTCCCCCTCCTGCCTCCTTTGTGTGTTCAGCTCATCCCACAGGTGCTCCTTTTACTCCGATTTCCTTCTTTCTATCTGCAGCTTTGCACCTGGCCACAGATCTTTCCAGATCTCCCCAGGCTACAGCGTAACTCTGCTGACTCCACTGCCTCTGGGGCACTAGCCCGTTCCCTTTATTCCTATTTTCCACTGAACCTCTAGGAACACTAGCCTCTGCCTCACTCCAGGAGCAAACGCCAGATACTGACCCAACCCTGCCCTGAGCCCTGTGCGCTAGCTCCTGCTGCCTCCCGTCTCAGTCAAGGGCGAGAGATGTTAAACTCATCCACGGCCCATCAGCAGGGAAGAGGCAGATCTGGGGCTTGTCACTCAGCCCAAGGGCCTCCTCAGCCTCCCTCCCTGCTCCTTTCTGCAGCTCTCCCAGTGCTTATTACTCAGTCTATCCGGGTTGTCCTGTCTCCCTACAACCTCTTAATCCTGTATTCTGGCCACAAAACTCCTATGTGCACTGGTTACGAGTCACATGGGTGCCACTGCCAGTCTCCACACACATTTTAATTCTCCCCATACACTCTGGACATCGTCCATAGCTTCTGCGTTGGACATTATCAGAGGAACCTGTGACAGGTGATAATTAACAATGAATTAAGAGGGGAGCTATGTCAGGCAGAGCCTTCCAGGTCACTCTAAACAGGCTCCCCAGGTTGACACCTTCTCAGCCCTGTCTGCCTTCCCTCTGAGGACCCAGTGCATTCTCTTAACTTCACTCTACTTTGATGGGCCGGTGAGCAAGTGGCAAATAAGGGGAATGACCGGCCCCAGATCCCTGCTGATTGGCCTTGGATGAATTTAACGTCTTTGACTCTCAGTTTTCATATCTATTAAGTGGGGCTTATCTTGCTGACCCTGTATCTTCTCATGAGGATTAAATTATTTCATGTAGCACCCAGCACACAGCAGGAGCTTACTAAGTGGTAACTGCTTAATGGTGACAGTGATAATGATGGGAATGACTCTCAAGTCTCCATTCCTAGCCTTGATCCCAGACCCACATTTCCAACAGCTTGTGGATCCTCTGTCCATCTAGACTGTTTTCCCTACCTCACCCAAACCAGCTCTTGTTGACTTCCTTATTGGCCTGACAAGCACCCAGCCTGGGAAACTCGCCTTGTCCTGGGGTTTTTGTTGGTCCTGTCCACTGTGTTTGTCAGCCTGCTGTAGCTCCCGGGCCCCCCACCCCTAGACCTTTGGCAATCACCCATGATCTTCCTTCCAGAATGTCACCACATAGGGCTCTCTGTCTTCCCACTTGGACGATGCCCGCAGCATCCTTACTATCTCTGTGTCCTTCTTACTCCCACCATCACCTCACACTGCAGAACCAGACCCAAGCTCTCAGACAGCAGGCGTCAACACAGGCTTTTCTTTGTTTGAGAACCATTGCCCCAAACGGATGCAAATGCTTCTTCCTGGTTTTCCAGCCCTAACAATCTGGCAGGGCCACAAAGTCCACAGTGCTCAGCAGCTCCTGCCTGCTCTCCCCGACTGCCCCCACGAGTCTTGGGCACTCATTTGCGTTCTCTCCCAGCCTGCAATGCTCTCCCCAACCTCAACTCCCAGCCTCCCCTTTCGTCTAGGTAGAAATGTCCTCTTCTTCGAGACCTATCTCAAATGTGCCTCCTCCATGCAGCCCTCTCAATGCCCGGAACAGACGGGGTCTCCCTGCCTCTGGCCTCAACTTCTCTTTGACACTCAGTCTTTGGCACTAATCTTTGTGGCATTTCTCCAACCCATCCTTCCCTCCCTTTCCCTCCCCCAGGCTCCAACAGAGCATAAGTTATTCACAACATCAAATATGTCTTAGTCATCCTGTCCAGCACCCAGCACCTTAACTGGCATGGAGCAACTGCTCCCTGAATAACACTGGAATTCAGTTCTGGGCTCACCATCACGTGTCCTAACCCATTTAACAACCAACTCCCACTGATCCCAGACTTGGGCCTGCCACACCCCCAACCTGCACTGTCCCCTACACCTTCCTCCCCACCCTCAATGCTCAGTGCCACCCCCTGCTCAGAGCTCTCACCGCAGACTGTCCATCACAGGCAAGACAGCTGTCCCTGCATCTCTTGTGCCCAGTGCTGGGCCAGACCTGTGGTTGAGGCTGTTTGCAGACATGAACTAAACTGAATTCTCTCCTGTGACCCCAGGGAAATCAAAATCCAGGCTCTTGTCCAGGCCTGGGCTTGGAACCCAGGACTCCATCCTTCCTCCCACCCCGGCATCCTGGCAGGACATGGGGACTCATTAATGGCCTAGGTCAGCTCCATCCACGACAGCCAAGCCCTCCCATCTACCCCAGTCCCATTCTGAACCAGAGCCAGGTCAGAGAGCAGAGAGAGGTGGGGCAGGGAAGGCGCCCCAGGGAAAGAGAGGTCTGAGCCCACTGGCCAGGGAGCAGCTCTGCTCACTTCTCTCTAAACCCCAGAAATCAGGAGGACTGATGGCCTCGCCTCCTCCCAAGAGAGCAATTTCTCAGCTTCTGCCAGAAGCATCAGTGGCAGGGGCCGCGGGGGCCTCCGTCTCTCTAATGAGCCTCTCAGTGTTAATTAGAACAGGCTCCCTTTTTTCAGGTTGCTGCGGCAGCTGAGCCTGAAGAGGCCGCTGAAAGATGGCGGCCAAGCCAGAGCGTGGGGAGGAAGAGCCGCTAGCTGGGGGGCACAGTGCTGAGGAGCGCGGGCCAGGTGTGGGGGGCTCCAAATGTGAATGAGAATTTGCTCCCATCCAAGACTTCCCAGTTGAGACCATGAAAGCACAGCCTGTTGTAAGCCTCCAGAACTTGGCCAGGTGAGCCCGGGTGTGAGGCTGAGGAGCAGAGAGCCTGGGGAGGCTGGCGCTTTGGGGGTGTTCGGAGAGGCCCACAGGAGCCTTGGGTCTGTGCTGGGCAGGGCTGTGGCCTCCTGCAAGGCAGGGGACTCATGCCTGCTCTGTGTGCCCTCCTCCCAGCCTGCTGTCTGGAATACAGCAAGTGCTTGACACGCAGGGCATTGAGGCCTGCCTGGGAGCAGGCAGCCAGGTGGGCATGGGGGACGCGCTATGGCTCAGCCAGTAGTGAGGTCACGAGACTCTCCAGTGGAGCTGTCCCAGGAGTGGCTCTGAAGCCAGGTTGGGCTGCCTGCCCTCCTCATGCTCCACAGACTGTGTGCCACTTCCACGGGGCCTGTTCCTCACTGTAATGCCAAGAGATGGTGGACGGTACTCGCTCAAAACCACGGGCTGTGGAGTCCATGTCTTGGCTGCATTACTTCCTAGGGCTGTGTCCTTGGGCAAGTTCCTTAACATCACTCAGCCTTAATCTTCCCATTTCAGAAATGGGACAGTAATGGTGCCAACCTCACGGGGACACTGTGCAGACCCGGGGAGATAACACATGGCAACTGTTAGCCTGGGCCTGACACAGAGCTACAGCTCAGGCAGTACCACTGGTGCTGGGCCTGTGTCTGCCCACCACTGGCCTGTGTCCGCCCACCACTGGGTCTGTGTCCGCCCACCACTGGCCTGTGTCCGCCCACCACTGGCCTGTGTCTGCCCACCACTGGGCTGTGGGCACCTTGATGACTTGATGACTAGGCCTGTATCTTTTGCATCGTAGTGTCTTCAGGCCTAGCACAGGGCCTGGGACGGAGTGGCTGTGCAGTGCGGTTTCCCGAACTGAATGAACTGGGGAGAGGAACAACCCCTGGAGTGCCCCGTCCTCACCACTGTCCTCTGTAGGCTGGTGCCCCGGTGCCCTCTGTGCCCATGGTAGAAATCTCACCTTCAGCGTGGGAAGGGGCCAGGAGGCACTCTGGTACAACCCTTGGTTCACACATGAGGAAACCAAGGTACAAAGAGGGAAAGTGACTCAGAAACAGCCACCACATCTCCCTGAAGAGGTGCCTCATAGTGAGGCTGGACCCTGAGGCTTGGGGTTTGGGGATCTGTGGGAAGGGGCTTCTCTCCAGCAGAACATGGCTTCTGTCCAGGACCTGGCTCGGGGAGCAGGGTCCAGATTCTACTGACCACAGCTCCACAGCCCTCTGGCGTGGACAGCCCAGAGGGCTCTGTAATTCAGATGGCCAAGCAGGGCTCCAGTCACTCCGCAACAGGATACAAACCCCCTCGAGGGCTTGGAGGAATTTCAAAATCACACCTAGGCCCTCTATGTCCTGGCCGTAGCCACTTTCCTAAAGGGCTCCCCAAAGGAACCTGCATGCTCACTCCTTGGCCCGCCCTACGTTGTATCCCCCAGGACTGCGGGGGTGGGGTGAGAGGGTCGAAGGCAGAGGGAGCAGAGAAGAGCTGGCAGGAGGACCGTCTTGCTGTGTGACTTGTGACAGGTGCTGGGGAAGGGCCAGGAAGCTGGAGGGCAGGCCTCGTTTGGTCATTCACTTGCTTGTGCCTTCATTCCTATGTTCCTTCCCTGGTGAGCATTTCCTAGGTGCCCAAGACTGTGCAAGGTGCAGGGCAGCAAAGGTGGGCAAAGACAGGGCAGTTCCCAGGGCACAGCTCCAGGAGCACTGGCTCTTCCTGTGGGCTATGCAGCACCCTGGAGGTGTCCTGAGCCCCACCTGCTCAACTCCACACAGCCCTGAGAACAACATGGTCCATGCAGTTAATCAGAACAGCTCCCACTCCCAGACAGCACAGAGGAGGCAACAGGCAATGGGTAAAAGCACGTGCCTCGGCTGCAACCTGAAGTATGAGCAGAAGTCTCCCAGGTGCAGCAGACGGGGTCAGGGACAGGCGAGGAGTATCGCCAGGAGAGGAAACAAAACCACACGAAAGCCCAGAGGTGAGGGTGGCTTGAGATTCGGGACAGCAAATAAGAACGGTTGGAAGCCCCGTGGGGCTGGGACTGTGGCAGGGAGCGGGGAGAGGCCTCTGTCCTGCACACCAGGAGGAGCCATCAGAGGCTCTCCCAGGGATCACCGCGGTCAGAGGTGCACTTTAGGAAGATGACTCAGCTGCATTGTGGAGGTGAGGTTGGAAGGAGCACAGCTCAAAGAAGGGGAAGCACAGGAGGTCTCGCCAGGGGCGCAGGCAAGAGGAAGGATGGCCTGGCCTCCTGAGGCAGGGGCAGTGGGGAAGGCAAGAGAGGGTGGGATTCCAGAACTGTTAAGAAGCAAAGTCTAGGCTTGGGGCTAGAGCAGAGGTGAAGGAGGGAGAAGAGCCAAGGAAAACACTCCTGGGAATCCGGACTGGCTGACACAGGAGGCTTGGCGGGTCGGCGGGCTGGGGAGCTAAGAGTGTCCAGCACTCCTCCCAGGCCATGGACCACAGGATTCAGGGTGGCTGGCGGAATCACTGGGTTCTCAAAGAGACCTAAGGCAGTCGGTTCCGGGCCCCAGGCTGTATACCCATCCCCCTTTACGTTACCTAGTGACCATTTCCCCTTTCTCATGCTTCCAGCAGCTTCTTCACCAGGCACTGCATTAAACACTGAGAATATAATGAGGACCAAGTCATGCACCTGCCTTCAGGAGGGGGTCAAGCAAACAGGAAATGCTGACACAGGGCTGAAGGGCTGTGACAGGGGACACCGGGGTACTGTGGGATCACTGAGGGGG
This sequence comes from Rhinopithecus bieti, assembly GCF_001698545.2. NCBI lineage: Eukaryota > Metazoa > Chordata > Mammalia > Primates > Cercopithecidae > Rhinopithecus > Rhinopithecus bieti. The sequence goes on along the minus strand of NW_016828873.1, from coordinate 145,687 downwards.
CACCCAGTGCAGGCCTGGGAGGCAGGGAAAGCTGCCTGAGAGGAGGAAGAGGTACCTAAAGCAAGTCCTAAAGCAAGAGAAGGCTAAGTGCAGGGGTGTGGAGGGGAGTGGAAGCTTCAGAGATTGAGGCCAAGGGAAGAGCCTGTGAAGTCCCCAGAGACAGGAGGCAGCTGAGGCCAGAGAAGTCAAGCAACTTGCTCAAGGCCATACAGCTCATGGCAGAAGAGAGAGGAGTAGAGTTCAGTCTCCTACAAATGTGTGCCATGTTTCCAGGAACCTTGCTCTAGCCTCCTCAAGCCTTACTGGTCCCCTTCCCCCAACCCCCAGCCTACACTTGGTCTAAAGGGATACACAGGTCAGGGGAACCAAGCTATTCTCCCAGGCTGGACTCATTCAGCGGAGGGCCCTGCTGCACCCACTGCCACTCCTCACCTCACCTGACTCAATCTGGCCAACGTGCAGAAGCTATCTATTAGAATTATGCCCCCATAGAGAAAGCCCACAGTACCGACCAGAATCCCGCACCAACCCCGATACTGCATCCAGTCAGTCAAAACCAAACGAACTCACCTGCCCAAACCAATACACACGTTTTATCTGGTGTTATTGACCGGATACTCCTTAAGTGGAACTGTAATCTCTTTTGGGGGCAGGTACAAGCATTATTTTTTGTTTCTTGGTACCCCATTCCCTTGTTGATTTGCAGAGCATCGTTATTTTTAAAAAATGCTCACCCAGCCCAGGTGCGGTGGCTCATGCCCGTAATCCCAGCACTTTGGGAGGCGGAGGCGGGTGGATCACCTGAGGTCAGGAGTTCGAGACCAGCCTGACCAACATGGAGAGACTCTGTCTCTACTAAAAATACAAAACTAGCTGGGTGTGGTGGCGGCGCCTGTAATCCCAGCTACTCGGGAGGCTGAGGCAGGAGAATTGCTTGAACGCAGGAGGGGGAGATTGCGGTGAGCCGAGATCGCGCCATTGCACTCACTCCAGCCTGGGCAACAAGAGTGAAACTCCGTCTCAAAACAACAACAAAAAACAAAACAAAACAAAAAAACCTCACGCAGTGGGCTCTTACTGTGTCCAGCACACTCTGCTGGATGCTGGGGAGGTATCAAAATGGATAAGAGATGGTCTCTGACCTCAAGAAGCAGAGGACCCCTCATCTGGCCAAGTGGCCCCCAGATCACACTATACGTCGCAGGTGGATGGTTACCCAGCCCTGCCTGGGCACTCCCAGAGACACAGAACTCCCTACCTCACAAGCAGAGCATTCCATACTTTTAACAGTTTATTTGTTAATTAAGTTAAAATCTCCCCCTCCAATAGCCTTCATATACTATATCTAAAACTTGTTTTCCTGTCTGCCATCTCTCCACATAACCCCAGCCCATCCTCCTGCTCTTCAGGAACCTCAGGGTTCTTGTTTCCTCCCTTAAATGCAGCCTCCAGCACCAAGCGTGGATCTCGAGGGTCCTGACCATCACCATCAGCGGCGCGGGGCTGCCGGGGGTGCAGCACTCCCTTCTGCCGGGCAGTGCGGGCCTCCCGTGAAGTGTGAAATGGGCCCTTCCTGCTCCGGCAGCTGCTTCCCCTGCTCCTGGCTGAGCTTCCAGGCACCTGAATCCCTAAGGCCAGTCTCTCAGGCTGGAGCCTGAACGTCTTATACTAGTGTGGTGGGCTTTCTGAAGCTAGGAGCAGAATTTTAGGTTTTTCCACATTTCATCTGACTTTTTTATTTTTCATTAAAACCATCCTTCTGTCCTGATGAGATGTTTTTTGTTTTGTTTTGTTTTTCTGAGACAGAGTCTCGCTCTGTCACCAGGCTGGAGTGCTGTGGTGCAATCTCAGCTCACTGCAACCTCCTCCTCCCAGATTCAAGCAATTCTCCTGCCTCAACCTCCTGAGTAGCTGGGATTACAGGCGCCCTCCACCATGCCTGGCTAATTTTTATATTTTTAGTAGAGACGGGGTTTCACCATGTTGGTCAGGCTGGTCTCAAACTCCTGACCTCGTGATTCCCCCGCCTCGGCCTCCCAAAGTGCTGGGATTACAGGTGTGAGCCACTGCGCCCGGCCCCTGATGAGGTTTTTACAAAGTCTGTGATGCTATCCCCAAGGTATCAGCTGTTCTCTTTCAGCCTTATGTCATCAGCAGCCAGGTGAATGTAACCTGTGTGCCTCAATTTGCTGCCTTGTCTGATGGTCGACCTGGACGGCGCTTCCACTTAACTCCCTGGGATTTTTTTTGATGGACATTTTTTGGATAATTTGGTTTGAGAACAATCCCGCTTACTACATTGTTAGTAATCCACACATTCCCAGCATGTGCACATAGATGATTTGGAGGATTTGGTCAAACCCTTTACTGATGTGCTGCCTACAGCTGGCCTGAGCCAGGACATGTTTGGCATCAATGCCAAGAGAGGAAGCAGGTTAGTTTGGCTTGACTCAGTCTTAGTGGAGACTAAGCTTCCTTTCTGAAGGTACCTTGCCTATTGGGTTGAAGAATTGTTCTTTAGAACCTTCATATTTTAGGGCAGAAGGGACCTGGGAAATGATTCAAAGTTAATTCCAATTTTTTGCAGATGACAAAATCAATGCCTGGAGGGCTTAACTGGCACTCCCAAAGCCACTGGGTTCATCAGGAGGAAGAGCAAGGATTGGATCCCACGTCTACATCTCCAAGTTCAAAGTCCTTTCTTTAACAGTATCATGCCATCACACCTTTCTCGAAGTGCACACACACACACACACATACACACACACCCCTTCCATTAAGACTCTTGCCTGCCAAGACAAACTGAGGCATTATCTTTTTTGGGAGTTCAATGGGGGCCCCACAATTGGCCACTTTCTCTTCCTGAATGGAAGATGGAGGCCCAGGTCCCTCCATGGAATTTGTTCTCCAATAGGGAAGCTTTGGACTCCCCCAGTCTGGATGGATCTTGGGAATCCTGTCTGCTTCCAGGAGACCTTTGTCTTTGTGCCTCGTTTGTGCCTGTGGGTGCCTAGCATCGACTCCCTTGGTGGGCATGGAAACTGGACTACGGCCTCTAAGCAGCAGGTGGAGGTGGGGACTTCCCCAGAGAACAATAGGCTCCTTGCCTAGTGGTCTGTGGGGCAGTGGAGGCTTGCTGAGCACTGTACAAGGAGCAGAGCCCCTGGACATGCTGCCCAAGGGCTTAGCATTGCGAGGGTATGAGCCCTGCCATGGTAGAAGGCAGAGGCCTGTGGCTGGTCCAGGGAAGGGCAAACTAGGTCGTTCAATGCAGAACTGTGGCAAAAGAGATGTGCCTGTAGCAGAGGGGGCCCAGCGGGGATATCCCTGGTACCCTCGACAGCCCCCAAAGACAGGGCCCCTTCACCACCCTCCCCGCCCCCCTAGGAGGCCCTGGGTACCTGTTTATTCTTTAGGTCAAGGGAGAGTTCGTAATCGGAGGCGGCAGGGGTGTGGGAGCACAGCGCGGTCGCCAGGGCAGGCTGCTGCCGGCCGGGGGAGGCCATGTGCTGGGGGCCAGCCCTTGGGGAGGCAGCCCCTGCCCCCGGCCACTCCTCCTCCTCCTGCAGCTCCTGGGCTTGAGCCTTCGGGGCATGGGCACTGGGTCTGCCGGCTGCCACCGCCGCCGCTGCCACCACGGAGTCCTCCATGCCCCCACTGGCCTGGGCGCAGGAGCCATCACTGTGAACAAAAGGCAACGGTGCTCGGTTGGGGGAGAGGGGGACAGGGTGCATGTGGATGTGGGGGTCGGGGAGAGAAGCCAGGCACTTGGCCTGGCCTTTCCTGTGGCGAGGACTGGAGGGGATGTCTTTCACAGTCTCGTCTAGGGAGGGGTTATCAGGACAGGGACGAGCCCTGGGCAAGGAGAACCCGAGCCTGGGGAGGCATCTCAGACAGAGGGAGGGGCAGCTATGGCCAGGGCTCAGGAACCTCTGCTTAGAAGCAGTACAGCAGAGCAGTGCATCTGGGCTCTGCCTCTTACTAGCTGTGTGACCCTGAGCAGGTCACTCAGCCTCTTTGCACCTGTTTCTCCATCTATAAAATGGGCACAGTAACAGTACCTACCTCATAGGGATACTGGAAGGCTGAAGTTACTTACAACTCTTGAAGCTGTGCCTGGCGCATGGTGACTGCTACACGTGTTACCTATTGTAATTATCAGATCGGTGGCCTGGCTCCTTGGGCACAGGCTCAGGTGGCTGTGGAAGCTGATCCACAGTAAGCCAGCTCATCTTCAGACTGACCAAACGAGTCTGGAGGAGGGAAGGTGACTGGCCTGGCTTGGGCATAAGCCTTTCCAGGGGGGTGGGCTCCAGGTGTGGGGACTGGGGCTTCCTGCCCTGCTGAGTTTAGAAAACCCCTGCTCCTCCCTGACCCCTCCTCTGTTCCTCTGGAGCCACAGCAGGCTGAGCCCCAGCTGCAGCCCTCCTGCCTACTCCAAGAAGACACCTTGCTGCCTGGAGCAGACATGGTCCAGCCTGCTTTGTAGAGTTGGTTCTCTCAGGCTGCTTCCTTCCCCACTAGCCTCCAAGTTCTGCCCCTCCCTTGAGGCCCAGTGCTAAGCCACCGCCTCTATGAGGCCTTCCTGGATGACTGCAGCTTTCATTGCTCTGTCCCCTGGAACACTAGGAGCTGTCCTTAGAGAGTCACTGTCTATTTCCCAGAGGAGGAGAGTCATCGTGGTTAACAACATGGGCTCAAATCTAAGCTCTACCACTGTGTGGCTTTGGGCAACTGGCTTTTCCTCTGAGTCCTGGTACCCTTGTGTGTATCATGGAGGTCCGTTCCTACCTTAGGGGGTTACAGTGAGGAGGAAAGGAGGCAGCAGAGGTCAGGTGCTTAACATAGAGTATGTGCTCAGTAAATAAACTCTTTTTCTTGTTGTTGTTTTTGAGATGGAGTTTCGCTCTTGTTGCCTAAGCTGGAGTGCAATGGTGAGATCTTGGCTCACTGCAACCTCCTCCTCCTGGATTCAAGAGATTCTCCTGCCTCTGCCTCCCGAGTAGCTGGGATTACAGGCATGCACCACCATGCCCAGCTCATTTTTTTGTATTTTTAGCAGAGACAAGGTTTCACTATGTTGGCCAGGTTGGTCTCGAACTCCTGACCTCAGGTGATCCACCCACCTCGGCCTCCCAAAGTGCTAGGATTACAGGCATGAGCCACTGTGCCTGGCCCAGTAAATAAACTCTTATTTCCCCACCTATCCCTTCCTAGAAGCCAGGGCCTATGTGTTATTTGATTATGTCCCACAGCCGCTTCATGCTGGGCAAATGCTGAGTGCTTAGGCAACACTTGTTGTTGATGGTGAATTGAGAAGAACCCAGGGGCCACAGGGATGGCCTCTACAGTGGACAGTGACAGGAACTCAGGACTGGAAGGGACCTCAAGGTCATCTAATGCAGCCTCCCACCCTCCCCATTTTTACAAATGAGGAACAGGGGCCCAGGGTGGTGGGTGGCCCTGGTGCAGGAGAGCTGCAGCCTATGGACTTATGTCTTCCAAGACTTTGCCACCATGAAAGATGGGCCCAATCACACCAGAAGAGGGACCTCTTCCTGCGGCTTCCACTGGACCTTAGGGTGCAGAGAAGTGTTCCTCTTGGTGCTTCCTCCCAGCCAAGGCTGGGGTGGAGAATCTCCCTTCTCTCAATCTCCATCTATCCTCCCAGCACTCCCCTGCACCTCTGACAGATAAAGGAGTGCTCGCTGGCTGGCCCTGGCCATGGGAAATCTTCATTGCTGCTGCCTGTTTCTATGTCCACCATTTCTTCTGTGGCCACCAATCAAGCTGCATGGCTCAGTGTAGCTCCAGACAGCTTTTTCAAAAGTATTATTTACTTATTTTTGAGCCAGGGTCTCACTCTGTCACCCAGGCTAGACTGCAGTGGCTCAATCACAGCTCACTGCAGCCTCAACCTCCTGGGCTCAGGCGATCCTCCCACCTCAGCCTACTGAGGACCTGGGACTACAGACACCACCATACCGGGCTAATTTTTTAAATTTTTTTGTAGAGACAGGGTCCCGCTATGTTACCCAGTCTAGTCTTAAACTCTTGGGCTCAAATGATTGTCCCGTCTCAGCCTCCCAAAGTGCTGGGATTGCAGGCATGAGCCAGCGTGCCCAACCTCTAGACATCTTTGATACGTTTTTCACTAGTGTTACTGGGAAGTTCTTTCTAAGCTCTAACTTCAATCCCTCTTGCTATATCACCTGCCATCTCTTCCCCAGAGCACGTGGAAAGAGCCCCTTCCCACCACAGCACAGCCTTGTCCGGGGCCGGCAGGGCAGCGTACAGGTTTACTCATCTTTCCTCCAGATTGTCCTTGGCACTGATGCCCAGGATCTCTCTACCCTAAAGGGTTTTCAAGACTCTTTAGGGAACTGGTGGCTACTCAAGGGTCTAGACACCTTTAATACCAGCCCTTTGGTATTTCTTTGATTGCTGGAATGTGCTTGGCAAGAGGTGTTGGGGTGCCGACGTCCCCTGATGGCAGCACTTGGCCAATGACAATGGGGTTGCTGCATAAATATTCCAGTTTCCCTGTCCCTTGCACAGGACAACTCTAAGGCACACCCTATACCATCTGCCTAAGTCCTCAGTGGGATCGAGCCCCAGTGGCCCAAAGCAGTAACTTGATCATTAATGAACCCTGCCATGGCTTCATTCTCTGCTGCGTTTCATTCCCCCACTCCTCTACAGCCCCTTCCTGGGGTCACCTTGTCCCAAATACACTACTTGTGTTAAAACAAATTTTAAAAATTAGCCTTGTTGTGGGCCTTTGTTCACGGGCCACCCCTCTCACACACACACTCTCTCACGTACACTCATGTACACACACACTCACGCACACACAATGCCTCCAACTAGCTCTGTGGCTTTGGGCAATTTATGTTTTCCTGCTGGGCCAGTTTCCTCATCTGTCCCACGGAGGGAGCTGGCTCTTCTCTAGGGACCCTCCCTGCTTGGACGCTCTAGGAACTTGAATCCCAGTGCAGACGCCGGCCCACCAAGGCCCTCTGGCCCCAAGGTTCCAGGCTCTCTGGCTGGTGCACCCAGCTCCACCTTGTCCATCTCTGTGCTCGGGGACCTGAGAGACTGGGGCCCTCTCAGGTACATGATGAAAAAGTGTTGGAAAGGGAACCCCTATCTTTGCCTTCCTTCCACAGACTTACCTATAAGACCATGTGGTGGAAGGGGGCCACAAAACCCCTGGACTGTCCTCAATGCGACAATGTTGAAGATTACACAGTGGAGGGCAAAGAACATACGTGGCTTTGGTGTCAGGGAGACCTGGGTTAGAATCCTGGCTCTGCTATTACTGTGTGTCTTGGGCAAGTTATTCAACCTCTTTGTGGCTCTATCGCCTCATCTGTAAAATGGACATCCTAATAACAACGTTTCAAGGTTGCTGTCAGGAAAAAAATAAAGCATACGCAGCACCTAGGACAGCACCTGGAACACAGTAGTCCTTAATACAGGGTGACGGCGATGGTGGCTGCTTTCTGAGCCAGGATCACATGGCATGGAGTCCCAAAGGAACCCCAGAAAATAACATGAAGAATTCTGTAGGGGGGTGGTGTTCTCAACATTTAGCCCCCTTGTCAACCTTCACGGAACTGAAAATGTAGGGTTTTTCCACTACTCCCCATGGCCTTCCCCAGCCTTCCAGATGGACAGGCTTTCTGGAGGCTTCCTCCCACCCCGTTCCAGCCACTGGAGCAGCAAACAGCGAAAGGGCCATGACCTTGGGTGTCACCAACACATGGGACCCACGGTGTGGGGATTCCTGGGTGGCCATTTGTCAGTCTGGATCTCAGCTTTGGCGCTTTTCCAGGGCACAGCAGAGGCCTGAGTCCTTATACCCTCTCTTTGGTGGCTGAGCATCAAGAGCAGGTCCTCAGCCTCTGTTTTCCTCTTTGCACTCCATCTATAAAAGGCTGAGGAAAAGGCTGGAATCTTCGCCTTGGGCTATTTAACTTGAAGGCCATTTACTTCCATCCAGTCTCTTATGGAACTGGAAGCCCATTGCTCTAGCTCCCAGAACACCTCTCCTCTCCTTCCAAGACACAGGCTGTGTCTCTCCGGCTTCCACAGTCTGCAGCTGCCCTCGCTAGTGGGCAGATTTCGGGCAGCCTGGCCCTTCGACAGGAATTACGTGGATGGGATTCTCTCTGGGACCTGAACATCTTCTTACAAGGCCTTTCCCAGAGCACTGGAGGGGGATCCTGGGGCTCTCCACTCTCTTAGGCTCCTCATCCTGCTGCAAAAACATTCCTTGAGTGGCAGTGCACTAGCTGGGAGAAAGTGTGAGGTCACTGCTGGTCTATGAGTGACGCTGGTCACAGGATCACTCCCTGGGTCGGGCACCCATTTGAGAAGCCAAAAGTAGAATGTGGGTGGCACCAAGAGGGATCCTGAGAAAGCTTTGATGTATTCTCACACCCGAGGGCCACTCAGGTGGGAAGCTGGCTTACGCTTAGGGGGATGCTAGACACCTGCTGTGCATGCCTGGCCCTGGCACACAGAAGATGCCCTGGGGTTCCAGTGGCCACCCCAGCCTGTCTATCCTCAGAGCTGATTTCCGAAACTACAGATGCTTTAATGCCAACCCTCTGCCCAAACCCATCAGTGACTCCACAATCCTGGCGGGATAAAGTCCATTCACAATCTTACTCCAATCTCCCTTTCTACCCTCAGCCCCGCCGAGTGACCTGTCCACTCCGTCCACACTGACACTCTCGCCAGATCTGCCAAACCCTCTCAGGCCACCATCCTGCTTTATGATTTCCTTCTGCTGGAAATGCCTTCCATCCACTCCTTTCTCTGCCTCATCACCTCTTTCAGGAATTGCTCACTTCCCCAGGAGGAGTCAGTCCCACCCTCCTCTATGATCTAACAATTCTTGGCACTTGCCTTTATTTCAGCAATGACCACTTTGTGCTTTAGTTATTCACTGATGTGTCTCTCTCCTCCACCAGACCGTGCCACGTACACCTTTTTATCACAGGTACTTATCAGAGGCGGTTGGCTCATAAGATGTGTGTAATAAATGTTAAATGGGTGGGTGGATGGATGGATGGATGGGTAGATATTATTTATTCTCCACTACTTTTCCAAGGGCAGAAATGCTGCGCTGGGCTTGGTGATGCACCACCCAGATCCTCCTTCGAGGGAGGACTTCTTGCTCAGCTGCTGGGAGCACTGTTGGAGAACGCCTTTGGCTGTTAGCCCCATCCGCCCCATCAAAGACTGGCTCAGCTACCGAGAGCTACCTGGCCCAAAGTCACATCCTTCCAAGGGCTGTCCACATCCAGGCACCAATTGCAGTGGGGCTATAAAGACTCACTATTCTTACCCAACATGGGCTGAGGTTGATGGGCCACGTAGGATTGGCCGAGGCTGCTGTGGGGCTTTTGCGGTAGACTTTGCCCCATGCTGTGTCCCTCCCCACCCTTCCATGGGTATTGATCCCCGGTGCATCCCCTGGTAAAAAGTCAACATTCTGAACTCGAGTCTGCTTCCTCAAGAACTGAATCCCCCTTGAAGCCTCAGCCTTTTTCTCTCCTTCTTTCTCTTGGTGGCCAGGATTACCCTGGTCTCTCTGTCCTCAGACCTATGGAACTTTTTTGGGTTCCAGATACCTTTGCTAAGGGCTCAGGGCTCTCTTCCTAGAAAAATGCACATGATTTCACACATGCCAAATTTTATCTTCATGTCAGAGCCTTTACAGACTCTATAGGCCCCAGGCTAAGTACATTATTATGGAGAGAAAATCATGGAGTATTTTCCATATGCTGAGAAGTGTGCCAAGGGACATAGGCAGCTCTCTGGTCATACAGATAAAATATTTCAGAGCCTGGTCATCTTCATCCTTGGCACTGATGGAATCCTTATGCAAACGGAAGAGAGCCTGAGCAGAGTAAAGCCCCAGGCTCTGCAACTACTAGCTAGGAGATCTTGAGTACCACATCCAACTTTTCTGGACCACGGTTTTCTCATCAGCAAAATGGGGATGCCAATACCTCCTTTCCAGGATAGTGATGAAGATGGAATGAACCCGCATCCACCACCGTGGGAAATACAACTTTCCACCCAGGAACGGTGAGAAGGGAGAGCACCTGCAGTGCCCCCAGCATTTGTGCTCACACAGCTCCTGCCAGGGAGCTGACTCTTGGTAGTGAGTGTCCTCTCTGGGCTCCCAGGCAGGCCCTGGCAGCCACACTGCCCACTGCCAGGAGCTAAGGGGACAGGAGCAACTAAAGGGCTATGTGAGAGCCAGGAGAGGAGAGGGGAGGAGGAAGGTGCTGACCGAGGCCCAGCCCTCTCCTACCAGAGGGGCTGGACTGAGGAGCTACCCACAGGCTCGGCCCTGAGGGAGTCTGCTGTCCATGGTGGGGTGGTTTGCCAGAGCAGGAGCTTGAGGGCTGTTCTCCTATCTCGGCAATGGCTAGCACAGTAGTTACCAGAGACTTTGCTAGGAGCATTTTGAAGGCTGATGGACTCTTTGGGCATGAAGACTCCTCCAGAGGCCTGGCCAACTGCATTAGATTATCCCAGACTCTGCCAGCCGTTCTTAAAGCTCTTCTGGGACAAAGATATGAAACATTTTCTAGACAAAAGCTAACAACATGCCTCACGTCCCCTCAAGATTTTTAGCCTTTTCTAAAACACTTCCTTTTCCTCCCTTCTTTGAATCAATACAGTGATTTCAGATGGGCGGAATAAAGCGAAGTGTCTTTTGGGGTCCCAGATGGTATGAGGGAGGGGTGGAAGTGAACAGAAGGCCAGTGTTAGTGACAAGACAAGAAATCAATTCACTTCGTGCTGATTCAAAGCACGAGCTGGAAGGTCCTGCCCAAGGTGGTGGAGAGGGCACTGGGCCAGGAGTCAGGCGGGAACCCACCCCAGCCTGCAGCGTGCACAGTGTAACCGTGAGCAAATCATTTCCCCTCTCTGGGCTCTGTATCCTCATTGTAAGAGGGCAGCTTGGATAAGATGCTTTGGCATCAGGCGGGAAGGAGAGGCCCAGCTCCCTCCCTCCCCACTTGCCATTTTCTTGGGTCCTGGCCACTCCTGCTCCATCCATCCCTGCTCCTGCTAACCTGAAGCCATCAGACGAACTACAGCTCCCAGTGACACAGCATAAGCCTCCCCTGCCATGGCCCCTTGACTGCCATCATCCGGGCCAGAAGCCCCTGCAGGATGGCAGATGTGGCTGTCCTGGCTCTCTTCCGCTTCCAGAGGCTGCCCTGATCTCATTGGCTGTGACAGACGCTTCTCCTGCCCTGCTCCCAAGGACCCTAGGAGTTCTTTCTCTCCTTGTTGCCTCCAGGCTTTGGTCTCACAACTGCTCCAAAAGGTGTGGGTGGGGGCTGGCTTGTCTCTAGAGTGTTCCTGTCAAAGGAATCGCAGCCACTTCTCTGGGTTCAGCCCTCCCCTCCCCTAGGCCAGAATACCCAGGCCACTCCCTCAAGGTGGGCCACAGGGTGGCTCCTGCAGACTGTCCCCACGGGCGGGCGAATGTGGGGCCCTCCCCTGCTCAGCCCATCCCACAGGAAGGCCTCTTCTGGAAGCTTCCTCAGGCCTCCTCAGGACACCGCCTCCCTCATAGCCTCCCAGGCTGGGCCATACTGGCGAGTGCCATCTTACTACCCCCGGAATCCTACTATCTTTGAGCATCTTACATTCTCATAAATAGGCATGGTTCTGGTGCCAATGTCAAACTCTAAGGACATCCTCCCTGCCCACTTCCCAGCACATAACACAGTTTCACAAGGGCACGTCTCTGGCCCAGGCAGACACGCTCGCCGTACACCTTGGTTTTCTCACCTTTCATGTCTGCTCCTCTGATTGCCCCAGGAGAAGACAGCTCCCATCTCTCAACACTCTCACCCAGCCTCAGGATGAGGCTACAGAACCACGGCCTCTTCATCCTGCCCTGGCCACAACGCAAAGTCATCTCCCAGTGGCTTCAGTACAGCCTAGTGAACTCCAGAGTTTACTTATTTTTTCTTTTATGATGCAGTATTTTATATATGCAAATATAGGTAACCCAGAGGTGAAGCGTTCAGAAAAATATCCACTTGTACCCAGCTCAAGAAAGAGCACATTCAAAGGCCGGGCGCGGTGGCTCAAGCCTGTAACCCCAGCACTTTGGGAGGCCGAGACGGGTGGATCACCAGGTCAGGAGATCGAGACCATCCTGGCTAACCTGGTGAAACCCCGTCTCTACTAAAAATACAAAAAAAACTAGCCGGGCGAGGTGGCGGGCGCCTGTAGTCCCAGGTACTCAGGAGGCTGAGGCAGGAGAATGGCGTGAACCCGGGAGGCGGAGCTTGCAGTGAGCTGAGATCCGGCCACTGCACTCCAGCCTGGGCGACAGAGCGAGACTCCGTCTCAAAAAAAGAAAGAAAAGAAAGAAAGAAAGAAAGAAAGAAAGAAAGAAAGAAAGAAAGAAAGAAAGAAAGAAAGAAAGAAAGAAAGAAAGAAAGAAAGAAAGAAAGAAAGAAAGAAAGAGCGCATTGGAAGCCTTTGATGCCCTGTGTATTCCTCTCCCCTCCTCAGAAGAATCCCTGTCCTGAATTTGTGCTGACCCTTCCCTGGCTCTTCCTATGGGCAAACTTCCCCTTGTCTTTACATAACCAGCGCTGCTGCCTCACATGAGTGCCAGAATTGCACAGCACGCCTCGTGGGAGCCTCAGGAACAGTCAGGGTCTTGCAGATCCCAAAGGGTCAGGGAACTGCCTCCAAGGGGACTGGCCCTGCAGCTCCATGCTGGCAAGACTGGAAAGATGGCAGGAGTCTGACTGCAGCTGGGCTGGGCCTTAGTCTTGGACCCCAATATTACAGCAAGGAAGACGTTGAGAAAACAAAATGGAGTTATTCCTTAAGCCCTCCACACCCTGGGTCTTTGTGGCATGAGTAAGCAACAGGTTCCAAACGGACCACAGGTGACCATTAGGAACCACAAAAGAATGGCTCACGGAAATGCCCGGTGATGCTGGGAGAGGGTACTCCACAGGAGAAGCAGCTGGGGGCCAGGTCCCCGGGGCGAGTGCCTTTGGGGTCCCTGAGAGGAGGGAGCACATGAGGCTGCAGCCAGGGTCAGCCAACCTGTAATGAGGGGTAGAGTCGCAGCCTCTAACTGTAGTGCAGACTTGGAGCCAGACCACCAGGGTCTGAATGCTCGCCGTACCAGTCACCTGCAGTGTGGCCTTGGGAAAGTCACAAACTCCTGTGCCTCAATGTCCTGTGACAGGAGGTGTCCCAAGAACGAATAGCTAATACACGTACAATGGCTGGCAAGCCCTGTGGTAAGTAGCAACTATCTTTTTCTCTTGTGGGACTTCCCATGTTTTATTTTGTCAAATAAGAAAATAAAAAGCAAAAGTATCATCCACTTTTCCTATAATATTATAAAAAAATGAAAAGTAGGAAGAATATAACTTCAGAACAAAGGACAAGCCTTTAGCTTGCACTATCAATTTCTTATTGCTCTTGGGGCCCTATGCTAGAGTTCTCTAAATCGAGACGTGCTGGCCTCTTCTGTATGGTGTAATTGGTGACACTCCGAGTTACAGATGATGCCAAGAGGAGCTCACCAGAGGGTAACAAGGGCTGGAAGGCAGCAGAGCGGGTAAGTATGAGATTCAGAACCAGACACACTGTGGTTGAAATCCCACCACTCACTAGCTGTGTGGCACTGGGCTAGTTCCTTAACCTCTCTGAGCCCATTTGCTCACATGTAAAGTAGGGTTACCTGCTCCAAGATTTTGCTGTGAGAGTGAGTGAAATAATGTACACAAAGCCTATGGCATCTACTTGATGCTTGGTAACTGTGGCTTTTCTCCCCTAATCTGGGCCCCTCATGCCTCCCCAGCTTCCGGTTCATGAGCTAATTGCTCCCTGGAGAGCAGGGATCTTGTCTCGTTCTTTTTGGCTCCCTCGCAGAGCCCGATTATGGTGACCTCCACAAACCATGTGTGCACCAAGCCCACACCAGAGGCAGGCATGAGGCCATGACTGGGTGCTTCCCATTCTCTTGGCTCTAAAGCCCCTTCATTCCATCTTCCTTCTGTTCCAACCTAGGTCAGCCCCACTTCACCCCAGCAGAGCACATGTTTCTTTGGTCCTGAGCTATTTTCAGGGAAGAACAGCTCCTCACAGGCCCAAGTTCACCACATGCCAGAGGAAATCTGATGACCTACGGATGCTTGTGAAGGTCAGGTGCATTCTTGCTGAAAACAGGAGTCTTGTGACCCAAGAAATGGAAATGGCACCATTACCAGTAGGGTAGGACATTGCTCTGGACATTTACCTAGTTACCAGGGAGCAAGATTCCCCACTTGTTTCCCTGCAGTTAACTTCCTTATCTTCAGTGGTCCTATTGGAAGTTCTACCTGATATCTAGCTTCAGTCTTTCATGCTGCATATATCAGATTGGCCACACTGTTGTTTCCCGCATGCCTTGTGGCTTCCATGTGTTATCTCTGCAAGTGTTAAGAGGAAGGGACGTGCTAGGCTCCTGCTGTATATGTGACAATGGAATATCTGCTCACGGTCTCTGCAGGACACACTTTGGGAAGAAGCCTTAGAGATCCTGGCTTGGGGAATACACCACGGGGCAGGCCAGGGGACAGTGCCAGGCCATAAGCCTTTCCCTGTTGGGATAAACAATCTTTCTCTCAGGAGAACAGGCAGTCCAACTGTTGGCTGGCAAGAAGCGTTTCCTGACAAAATAAATGTTTCTGCTCTTAATCCGATCCCAGTCTGCATTGTGGCAGCCTGTTGCTGAGCTAAATCATTTCCTCTCCTGCCCTGATGTCTAGAAAATCCCTGAGCCTGTTGGTCCTATTTGATTGACATTCATCTGGGTCTTTAGCTTCTTCGATCTTCTCCCCAAATTGGTCCCTCCGTTCTCAGAGTCTCTCTCTTCCTCTCTTTTTGAATATTGGGCTCTATCCCGCCACCACTCCATGTCAGGAGCTGGGCCGGAACAGAAACATCTGAAAGACTGCCTCTTCTCCATGCCCAACACCTGCTATCCCACGGGATGGACGAGACTTTGCCAGAGCCCCTGTATGGCAAGCATGTTGTTCAGGTCCCTGAGCTGTGTCTGAACAACATGCTGGGGACCTGAAGAACATGCTTACCATACCAGGGGCTCATCACATGAAGCACGTGGCCTGTACTTTCTAAACATTCCCTAGTCATATCTGAATTTCTAGACCTTAAATCTTGTTTTGAGTTCTCCCTCTCTGCCTTCGGAAATCCAGCTTTAACATAACTAGCACATATGTGGTCCTTACTAGATGCTGGACACCTTTCCAGGCATTATCACATTGAATCCTCCCAAACACCCTAAGAAGTAAGTGCTATGCCCATTTTACAGATGAGTGAACTCAAGGTTGGAAAGTCTATGGAATTTCACCAAAGTCATAGAGTTTGTGAGTGGCCAAGCCAGGACCTGAACCTAGATTTGAATTATCTGGTTTATGCTTTCAACTGCTACATATTAAAGTGCTTCCCTGAAGTTCTGAATTTATCTTCTAGTCCAGGGAACTCCTTTACCACTTCCTCACCCTTCTCTCTCTCTCTCCAAACCAGAAAGGAATCCACAAAACCATTTGGTGCTCATTCCTCCGCATCTGGGGAGGGAAGGAGCCTTAACTATTTTTAAGTTCTTCAGTGATAAGTAAACATGAGTATCCTGTTCATCAGGATAGTTTCTCCTTATAAATTAGTAAACTCGCACTAATACGATATGTCAGTTTCTTGTGGGTTTGTTTCTGATGAGTCAGTTCCCCTCATTCCTGAGGAATCTGAGGACTCACGGCAGCCTAATTGATTCTCCAAGACTTCAAAGCTTCAGTATAAACATGGAACACGGTGACCACACCAAGATCCCACCAGGCTGTGTGGCAGTGGCACCCGGGGAGGAGCAAGGTGACACATTCAAACAGGAACAAGGAAGAAG
Organism: Rhinopithecus bieti; assembly: GCF_001698545.2. Lineage (NCBI taxonomy): Eukaryota > Metazoa > Chordata > Mammalia > Primates > Cercopithecidae > Rhinopithecus > Rhinopithecus bieti. The sequence continues at coordinate 129,708 of NW_016828873.1, read as the reverse complement.
CGGGTTTAGAGCCTCTGCTCCTTTGTGGCCCTCTCTTTGTGTGGGCTCTGGTCTTCATCTCTGCCTGCTTCTACCTTTGTGGCCTTGAACAAGTTGCTCATCTTCTCTGAGGATTTCCTCAGCTATAAAATGGACACAGTGATTCTTGCCCTTCTGACTGTTTACAAGGTCAGAAGCTGAGGATCCTTGTGGTGAGAATCAAGTAAGCAAAAGGACAGAAGGCGTTCTGTAACTCGGAAAATGCAGTGTCGATGCCAGTTGTTAAAACCCTCATCATTCCTATCATTTCCGTCCTTGGGGTGCAAGAAACTGCATCCAAGCCCAGGATAAATGCTCAGAGCTGCCAGCATGGAGGAAGGAAGTGGGGGCCAGGTTGTTTCCCATGGCAACCTAGGGGGCGCGTCCCAGTGTCCAGGCTGCACTGCCCAAGATGAACGGAGAAGAGGGACAATGAGAGGAGATCCTCTGCAGGATTATGAGTGGGGTGAAATTCTTCTCCTTTTTGAAACTGTCTTGTTTCAAAATAATAATAATAATAATAACATTAATAATAAAATATAATATTTTTACAATAAGTGAAATGTAGAAAGAAAAAAAAAAAAACAGTGCACAGGCCTACAGAGGGCTTCCCCTCCCATGCTCTTTTGCTCCAATGCTTCATTTCACCGGAGGGTCAACATTCGCAGCCCCCCACCTGCCATGTGTTTTGCTTTGTAGTTGCCCCGGGGCTCCCTGTGAGCAGGTCCCATCCCTGGCCATGCAGGATGCCTTCTTACGGAATCCCTGGCAGAGGGCCTTGGGGATGAGACAGTGCACCTGCTCATGCTATGGATGGGGAAGCTGGGGCCCGGAGAACGGGGGATGCCTTGTCTAAGTCAGTGTGGTGGAAGCACCAGATTCTTCTGGAAGCCCAAGTGCTGCCCCGGCCTGCCTTCCCCTTGGCTGCCTTCCAAATCCCAAGCTTCTAGGTCATGCAACACTTTGTCTTACTCCCCTCGCTCTTTGAAGGAAATAATGTATACAGTGGTCCATTCCCCGGATGCAGTGCCTTGAATCTGCTTCGGTCAGCAAACCACAGAAGAAGCAGGATGTACTAGGCCCCTGCTTGTGTATCCGATGCCTGCTTGTCAGCCTCCCCCACTTCCCCACCATCTCCCCTTCCCCCTGGCTTCCCCACTCCTTAGTTGCCCTCACCAGAACCAAAGAAGTTTAGTCTAAGATGAAAGTTTACTAGCCTACAAAATAGTTCGTTTTGCTTGTTCTTATCAGTCTGCCCAGCTACTTAGGTCATAAATCAAATACTTTACAAGCCCCTGAGCTAACTAGGATTGCAATGCATTGTGGGCTGCAACAAAATGCAGCAAAACAATCCTAAAAAAAACCACCTACAAGCCCCTACCCAACAATTGATAGGCATCATCCGGGAAGATGGTAACCCCACGGTACTCAGCCTATGAGGGGCCAGGGAGAGACCTGTGCACTAGGGGGTCAATGGCTTGTTGAAACTGTGCTGGGTGTGCCCGCTCATCAGACACCCGATTTTCCAAGACCGTCATTAAAAGTCTCACTTTCGCTGCTCTCCGGGTCTCTGAGTCCATTCTTTGGGTTTGGACAGGTGGGCTTGTTTCTCACAACCTGGTGGCCCATATGGGGATTTCCACGCCTGCACGGAGCGAGACTGCAGCTGAGAGGGGAGCTGTGTCTCACTTGACTGGTGTGGCCCACTCTGTCCGGGTGTCTCGGCTCCCTGAAGAAGCCACAGACAAACCCGAAACTGTTATTCAGGAGGCAACTAAAGCGACACAGGGAGAAAAGCAGACACCGTGGCAACCAGGCAACCTCATCATGAGCCAAGGCAGGAAAATTGGACTGTAAGTACTGTCTGGTGGCTGTGCATTTTCCGAGGTCTTGGGGTGTACGAGAAACCTCCAGTAAGGGAGGCTGAGTACACAGGGAAAAGCTCAGACAGAGACTAACCAAAAATGGGAAACAAGAATTCTAGGCCTAGGGAGCAGAGGAAAGAGTTCCCTTTAGTTCTTTAAGAGTTCCCTTTGGCCGAGGGGAAGGCAGACCAGGGCAGCACTTGGGCTTCCAGAAGAATCTGGTGCTTCCACCACACTGACTTAGACAAGGCATCCCCTGTTCTCCGGGCCCCAGCTTCCCCATCCATAGCATGAGCAGGTGCACTGTCTCATCCCCAAGGCCCTCTGCCAGGGATTCCGTAAGAAGGCCTCCTCCATGGCCAGGGATGGGACCTGCTCACGGGGAGCCCCGGGGCAACTACAAAGCAAAACACATGGCAGGTGGGGGGCTGCGAATGTTGACCCTCTGGTGAAATGCAGTATTGGAGCAAAAGAAAACCCTCTGACATTCCCCCAAATAGTCTGTTGGGGAGAATGTTGCAGGTTTGAAGGGATAGCCCGCAAACCAGCGACAAGGAAAAGCAAAAGATGATAAAGTATTGTTGTTTTATCTGGCCCCAAAAACCCATTCGTCAACCTTTGGTCTTTTGGCCTAAGTTTGGCTCAGATGAGGATTGGGTGTGCCACGCTTTAATTCTCTGTGAATAATAAAACTCCACCCTCACAAGAGGATACAGGTTATGCTCTTTGTTGGATTGGTGAATTAACCCCCATGTTCCCCTTAAAAAAGAAGAAAAACAGCATAGTAAGAAGCCCTCGCCCAGTGAAAAGCCCGGATCCCCTAACACGCTTGCTCCCCCATTCGTCTCAGGAAGTACAAAACAGGGAGATCAGGAGGCAATGGGAAGGTCAGAGGAAAAGGAATCTGCGGGTCATGAAGAAGCTAAACCCAATGCTTCCTTAAATCCTTATCCAAACTTGAGGAAAGAATTAGAACAATGTAGGAAGGACGTTGAGAATTTCCCTATTCCTTCCAAACAGCAGATGTCTGACAGGTACCCTCTTAGAGAAGTCCCTTGGGACAGAGAGGAGTTGGGTTTGTGAGTGTGCCTCTAACAAGTACTGAGGTTCGGAATTTTAAAAAGAAAATGAGGCCACTCTGGGAAGACCCCCCCGGTTGAGCAGAGCAACTAGATCAATTTTTAGGACCCAGTTTTTATACTTGGGTTAAGATAATGTCAATCACAAATATTCTGTTTCCTGGGGAAGAGAGGGGAGTGATTATAATGGCAGCCATGACCATTTGGGAGAGACCCCCATTCTCCCGGTGAAGGGGTCCTGCCACCTGAGCAGAAATTCCCAAATGCAAATCCCAGATGGGGTAACAATAACCTCAGAGATCAGGCCTGAATGCAGGACCCCAAGGGGGGGATTAAAAAGTCCACTCTTAGAACACAAAACATCTTGAAAGCATTCGAGATCCAACAACAAAAAGAGAAGACTCCCTCTGCATTTCTGCAGAGGCTCAGGGATCAAATAAGAACATATTTAGGATTAGGTCCAGAGGACCCAGTAGGGCAAGGCCTTTTAGAAGTTAATTTTGTGACAAAAGCTGGCCTGATATTACTAAGAAACTGCAAAAGATTGATGGGTGGAATGAAAAACCAATTAAGGAATTACTGAGGGAAGCTCAGAAGGTTTTTGTAAGAAGAAAGAAAACAGAAACTGCGAAAGGGAGAAAGAGAACAAGTGAAAAAGAAAATTGGAAAGAGAAAGGGGAGCAAATGACAAAGGGAGAGGGCCAGAGAAAGAGTTAAGCTGCCGACCCTGAAGGCAAGGGAGAGCCGGCCACACAACTGTGTGTGGAAGCTGGCTGCTGAAAGCTGTTAATAAAAGTTGTTGCTGAATCTTTGTCGTTTCGGCAGAGCTGTCCATCTTTGCAGACTGTCAGGGGGCCAGGGCCCGGCACGGTTTAGCTTGTGCCCAGAGAGAGAAAGAGGAAGAAACTAAGTGTGAGGGAAAAAGGAAACGGGATGACAGAAAGAGAGAAAAAAAAGAAAATGAGCGAGAGCGAGAGACCGGAAAAGAAAGAGATGAAAGACAGACACTGAAGTTGAGACTGGGGAGAAAAATAAAGCAAAAGGAAGAAAGAGTACCAGAGGAAGTGAGAGTATTTGCAGAGGTTGGCAGAGCTGGGGGAAGGTTCTAGAGGCTCAAGCAACAAGGAGGTGCAGGGGAAAGGGTGCAGTGCGGCCACTGAGGAGGGACAGGGCTCGGGAACTGGGGGGTGCAAGTGAGAAAGGGAGGGGGAGGAGAGTTTAGGATCAGGCTGCTTGAGGAGTAGTGGGTTGCCTATGGCAAAGACTAGATGGCTGTTTGTCAGGAGGCAGTAGAAGGGATTCAGGTTATGGAAGGGTAAATGGATGAGATGACCATGACAGTTTGTTGCTGTTTTACGGAGAGGCTGTAAGTCCGCCGGCGGCAGCTGTCAGTAAGGCAGCAGAAGGGCTAGGGAGCTACGTAAGGAAGATCCGAACTAGGGTTGTAAACTCAAAGGGCAACAGGGCCAGCAAATGGTGAGAAGGAGGGCTGCAGGGCTGGGCGGGGCTGTGGCTAACTGAAGAGGGCACACCTCTGCAGAGGGGCCGCAGCTGCTTGGCTGTTCCTACAGTGCTGGCCCTGTGTTGCCAGGTTGTCTGCTTTGTCAGAGGCCAGAATTCTGACTTTTTATGTGAAATAGGATTTTTAAATGCTGGTGATCAGTTAAAAAAACTTAATAACCCAATACAGGTGAAAGAAAATGCCCGTTTGCAATCCCTGAAGTAGAGAGAGCTCGTGCTGGGGAGAGGTCCCCCAGGATGCTTTGAGCGGTGGTGTATAAAAGTTCTGTTTCCCAGAGCTGGTCTGGGCCAGGGGGCGATTCTTGCAGCTGAGGAGGTGGAAAAGCCACTGAGTCCCCTCCCAGAGCGGGACAAACCCTTTGCAGTGGCTGGGTCACCAGCGAGGGTGGCGTGGAACACAAACAGTGCAGCTCCCGGCCTGCCAGGGAGATGGATGGTGCCTTCAAAGCAAAGAAGGAGTCAGGGATGCCTGTGCTGATGAGAGCTGCCCATCAGGGAAGGCGCCATAGGCTGGCAGCTCTTCCAACCAGCAGCTCTTGGTCCAGAGCCAGACCCAGCAGAGCCCAGTCAAAGGCATCCTGAAAGGCCAGCTGGTCAGTCTCTTGCCTCCTCAATTTCCTCCTGGGGTCAGTGGGCCCTGGAGAGGTGCCTAAACGAACTCCAGCCAGTTTCTTAGGGAAATGAGAGGAGAATAAGAAGGTATCAGACCGTAACTGTTTAGATATTATAGAATATCAAACTAAAGTTAGACCAGAACGTAAAGAAATTCCCCTGAATTTCTTTACTACCTGATGGAATGAGGCTGTTTGTGGATGGGCCATCCCGAGTGATAGATAGTAAAAGACACAATGTCTAGGCTGTCATTGATGGAAACAAACAAACCTTATGAGAAAAAGGTAGATTACCCAACAACTGGTCAGCCCAAACCTGTGAATTATATGCTCTTAACCAAGCCCTGAAGTTCGTATGAGGCCAAGAAGGCACTGTATATGCTAATTCCAGATATGCCTGTGGAGTAGTACACACCTTTGGAAAGATCTGGACAAAGTGGGGCCTAATAAATAGCAGGTGGAAATAATTGGTATATGGGAAACTGGTCAAACAAGTCTTAAAAAGCCTCCTGCTTCCAGCAGAGGTAGCCATAGTTCATGTAAACGGCCATCAGAAAGGAAACACTGTAGAAGCTGTAGGGAACAGGCTTGTGGATGAAGCTGCTAAGCAAGCCTCCCTGAAGGAAAAAGTTAAACTCTTTGGCCTAATCCCAGATATCCCTAAGGTGCTATTAAAACCCCAATTTTCTAAAGAGGAGGAGGAAGAGCTGCGCAAGATAGGGCCAAACTGAGAATGGGAGGTGGGTGCTCCCTGACAGGACCGAAATGATAAGCAAACTCATAAGGACAGAACTGATATCCACACCCCGTAAGGGAAGTCACTGGGGTCTCCAGGCCATGTGTGATGCAATACTCAAGAATTATGGGTGTCGGCCGGGCACGGTGGCTCAAGCGTGTAATCCCAGCACTTTGGGAGGCCGAGGCGGGCGGATCACGAGGTCAGGAGATCGAGACCATCCTGGCTAACACGGTGAAACCCCGTCTCTACTAAAAAAATACAAAAAACTAGCCAGGCGAGGTGGCGGGCGCCTGTAGTCCCAGCTACTCGGGAGGCTGAGGCAGGAGAATGGCGTAAACCCGGGAGGCGGAGTTTGCAGTGAGCTGAGATCTGGCCACTGCACTCCAGCCTGGGTGACAGAGCGAGACTCCTTCTCAAAAAAAAAAAAAAAAAAGAATTATGGGTGTATTGGGATTTATACCCTCGTTAAACAAGTGTGCGGGTGTTATGTGACCTGCCAGAGAATAAACAAAAAGGTGGTTAGAAAACAGACTACCGGAGGGAGACCTCCTGGGTAAGGCCATTTCAAAGCATTCAAGTAGATTTTACAGAAATGTCCAAAACAGGGAGAGTAAAGTATCTGCTTGTAATGGTAGACCACCTCTCCAGAGTGGAGGCCTTCCCCTCCCAGCTGCCACTGCCGGAGATGTGGTCAAAATAATCTTAGAACAAATCATACCCAGATTTGGCCTGGTAGAAAATATTGATTCAGACAATGGGAGCCACTTTACTTGAGGGTGCTAAGGGGAATCATGGAAAGTCTCCCTGCTGGAGACAGCAACACACTCCAGTCTTTCTTCATAGGCAGCGGTCCTTCCTGTTTTGCTTTTTTAATCGTAACAAAAGAAATCTCTAAAAACCTCCTTTCTTAAGCCATTCCATGGTTGCTCAAAGGCAGTAAAAGTCTTAAGAAAGCCGTATCTGATCAAATCACTCTTGCTATAGATTATTTCCTCATTTTGGTTTGATGAAACAAATTAAAACCCTTTTGTCATACATCAGGTACATCAGGTACAAAATCATTTTTATGGTCATGTAATTGGGCAAAAGATAAGTGAATAGGTAAAGACCTTTCAGAAGAGAAAATAAAACAAAAGCACAGGAAATAGTGGGATTAGAAAAATCTCTACTCCTACAGAGGTTACTCTCCCTGGAAGTGAGAAAAGGAGATCCAAAAAGATTCCAACAAGAAGCTTCCAGTAAATGAAATAAGAACACATTTCCCAGGAAACTGGATAAAACTGCATTACTGAATACCCTGGGCTAGAGAAAGCTTAGATGTTCCTTGTGGCATCTTTCACTTGTTCTGGAAGTATTATCTTTAGTTAGGTGTATTTCCTTAACTAATAAAGCCTAGCATTGTTGTTGTTGCTGTTTCTGTCCCTAAAAATATTCTCTGGGCCACTCCTCTCCTCAGTTTGGTTGCTCTGGTGCATTTACCTGATGGCACCTGGAGTCCACACTCAGCCTCAAGGGGCAGGGCAAAGGCGCAGGGAAGAGAGGCCAGGCCTTTTGAGGCCCTGAACAATAACCTATGCACTCTCAGTCACCCACCGGCTGTGGCTGGGGACGTGGGAAGCAGCTGTTCACCTCCCTGCCTCACCTTCACTTCCCATAGTTGACAACACCTGCCTTCTGCTACCCTCCTGCCCTGGTGGTTACAGGCTGGAACTGACAAGCACCTGGTTCAAAACCTAGCACTGCTCTTCACCAGCTACGTGGCCCCTGGTCAAGGCATTTGTTGTCTCTGATCCTCAGTTTCCTTGGCTATAAAATGGCAATAATATTTCACCAGCTTCTATTGGGGTTAAACAAGATAATTCTTGCATAGCACATGGCAAGCACTCAGGACATGGTGGCTAGTATTTGCTTCCTCTCCCTCATGGGTGGGAGACACAAAACAGACACAGAGTTAGCAGGACCTCTCCTCCAATCATCTCTAAACATGCTGCTGACAAAAAGTGGTCTGCCTTAATGAGCAGCTCTTTGAGGGCAGCCCAGCACAGCATCTCCGACAGGTTTCCCAAGCACCCTCTGGCGACAGCCTAGGTCAGATGAAGGGGCCAGTCTCAGAGGATGGCTCAAGGCCTCAAGGCCTAGCAGGGAAAATTACAAAAGGAAATTGGCCTGGGCAAATAGTTGACTCCAAACAGGAGTTTCACATCCCAGCTGAGGAGAGTCCTCTGAACAGAAAGTCAAAAGTCAATGACAAGACAAAACCTTCCTAATACTCTCTGGGATATTTTAATACCACCCCCTCCGCCCCCGCCCCGCCAAAGTCTCAAAGTACTTTGACCTGCATTTTGTTTTTTACGCCTCCTGAATCTGGCGAGGAAGACACATATGGGACAAAAATGCACAGGGTGGTAAAGTGACAGGTCACACAGTTCCTCAGGGCAGATTCCTGTAGCTCCAGGTCGGAATTCGGCCCTCTTCCTGGGCATGGAGCCCAGGCTGGCTGGATTCAGCTCTAACTACACAGCTCCTCAGCCACCCATGAGCACACCTGCTCTCAAAGCCCAAACCACAGCAGCAAGCCCCCTCTCCCCAGGATGCTCCTCCGTGCAGGTGCGCTCCATCCCGCCCCAGAGCCCAGTCTTCAAACCCCAGGATTCCCGCCCCCCACCTTGCTCCTCCAGCAGGCAAGATGCTCCCACCACTGCAGGGGACTTGTGGGGATTTTCACCCCATCCCAACCTCTCCAAAGTCCTCTCCCAACCAACCAGTGAACCCTGAAGGAGACAAAGAAAACTTCCCTTAACCTCCCCTGCCGCCATTGCTTTCCTGGGGCGGGAGGCAGAGACCCGGGGCTTGGGGCCAGGCAGGCAGGGTGGGCCTGCCCCACAGGGCCTCTGGGGAAAGCCGAGGGCTTTTCTGCCCTTTTCCAGGGAGAGGACGCAGCTGTACCGCCCGAACGACCCACGCTGCCACCCTAAGCCACTAGTGGGTGGTGCCGGTTTCTCAGCAGCCTGGACGCCACTCCTGGGGCAGGCACGTGAGGCCGCGGCGCCCCAGCCGTTTGAAGACTAAACTGTATCGATTGATAATTTAATTGCTCCGTAATCGCTGGATAAACAGTGGCTGGTCCATTGATCACGCTTCAGGCCCCATCACAGCCGATGGAAAGAGGCAGGAGAGGCGGAGATGCTCCAGCTATGCTGATGCGGGGCTCTCCCCGCAGCGTTCTCGGAAGAGCGCCCCTTCCTCCAGGGTACCCCACGTGGAGGCCTCGGCAGAGCCCCTGCCGTGCTGCTGACGACGCGAGCCATGTGGGCCACCAGGGCGGGTGGCTCGGGAGGGACTGATTAGGGTAGGACGCCCTGTAAAGGGGCGCAGTACGCCTAGCCCAAGTGGGAAATGCAGACTACAAAATCTTTTTTCTTTTTTCTTTTTTTTTTGATTGGCGGGAGGATGTAAAACCCAACGCAGACAAAAATAAAACATTGGGAGGCTGCACACTAAAATACTAACATCAGTTAATTCCACATGATGAAGTCCCATTTATATTTTCTTCTTTGTATTTTGTATTTTCCACATTTCCAACAACTAGTGTGTATGACTTACAATCAGAGAAAATACATGTTATTTCAGATCCGGTGAAATGGCTGGGAGGATTTCTCTTGAGCGCTTAAAAAAAAATTCTAGCAGCAACTCTGTGAAAAGACGTTGTGTGTCAGAGTTGGACCTGGGTTCACTGTCCAGTTCCAGAAATAATTAGCAGTGGTCTCTCGGTCAAGACACCTAACTTCCCTCCATCCTGGATTCCTTATCTGTAAATGGGAATACCACCTATCTCACAGAATTACATGAGATAAAAATATCAAGAGTGCCCAGCACGATGTCCCTGGCACATTCAATAAATGATATGTTCAATATGTCTTCCCTCTTGGAGTAAAGATGGGGTGGTTGAAAAGGAAGAAACAAGGACCAGCAGTGAGTCAGTTCAGTCAGCAGAGGCTCAGAGTGCCCCTTACAGCCCTACCCAGATCCCTTCTCGCTCTGGAGGCCTAGGGGTTGTTTTGTTTCCTGCCTACCACCTCCCCCTCCCGAACTCCACCTCCCCCTCCTGAGCCCCGCCTCCCCTCCTGAACTCCACCTCTCCCTCTTGAGCCCCGCCTCCCCCCCT